>NC_056737.1:1032433794-1032593794 GCF_019279795.1 Protopterus annectens
TCAGATGCTTTCCTGCAGGGTATTAGCAAGTCAGATCATAACATTCCTGAAAAGCTAGTTTCTCTGAGGATAAAAAGGACAGTTGAAACTAATGAATGACTGAGGGCTGTTGTGAGTACAACTGCAATTTGAGAAGGAATCTGCCTAACACCTCTGAAGTTTTCCTGTAAGCACCCTCCCCCAACCCCTGCAGGCAAAGTTGGGACATGCCCAGAAAGCCAGACTGAAAATGTAAACAAAGATCAGAATCAAAACAAAAAATCCCTGGGATTGTCCCTTTAAAGCATACCTGACACCAGTCCTCTGCCTAGTATCTCTAGAGATCAGGTCATAGCTGTGCTCTCCAAGACCAAAAGCATGGCCTCAGTAGGATCAGACAACACATAGACCTCACAGTCAGAGTGTCAAACAGTCACAGCCCTTAAGGCCAAACACAATGCCAGACACACTAGTCATTGGTGACTCCATAGTCAGACACACTGACGTCCCGCTCACCAGACTGAGTAAGGAGAAGGTCACAGTAAGCTGTCTGTCGGGCGCTAGAATCCGCCACATAACGCAAGCACTCAGGTCTCTCAACAGCAGGTACAAATATGACTCAGTCATTGTCCACGCTGGTGTAAACGACCTGAGACGTACCTCCTTGGACTACATGAAAAGAGACATTGAGGAGCTCTCTGATTATGTAGCCCAGGCAGGTATGACCCTGACCTTGAGCAGTATCCTACCTTCACCAAGAATGATGCCACAATACAGAGATAAGATGATCAGCTTTAACAATTGGCTTAAACACTGGTGTCATTCAAAGGGGATCCAGTATCTGTCTGCCTGGGATGACATGCTGGACAAGCCACGCTGCCATGAGGGACGGCTTGCACCTGTCACCCTGGGATTCCGGATATTGGCAAAGGCTCTTGCCACCCCATAGTGCCTTTTTAGGCAAGGCTCAAATTCTAAACCTACCACCCTAGAACACAAAAAGGAAAAAACTAAGGGTAATGCTGCTCAATGCCAGAAGTCTAAATCTCAAAATGCACGCACTCGAGGCCCTTCTCAGTATGGAGAACATCGATGTCTGTGCTGTGACAGAAACCTGGTTCAAGGCTCCTGAGAGCACCCCAGCGATATCAGGTTTTACCTCATATCATGCGTTCCGGCCCCAAAATCCGGACAATACCAAGAAAGGAGGGTATCCATATTCATCAAGGACACCCACACCTCAAGACTGGTGGCAACGCATGATGCATCGGAGACCATCCAGGTGCAATTAACCATAGGCAAGACTGCTCTGCAAATTGTAGCATGTTACAGGCCACCCTCACAAACTCAGGAACCTCACATGGCCTTCCTGAAAACACTAGAGGATAAATGTATCACCAAACACCATCATACTAGGTGACTTCAATTACCCTAATATAGACTGGGAACACTACTCAAGCCCAAACACCCTAGCCCAAAAGTTCCTGGAATTCATAAACTCAAATGCCATGGAACAACTAGTCACCATCCCCACAAGAGGAGATAACATACTTGATCTCATCATCACGAACATGGGAGCACAATGTTCAACACCGAAGTATACCCCTCACTAGTGAGATCAGATCACAAACTAATCTCGCTGGAGGTCTTCATCCCACCCCACCTGAAATAAAAAGACCACAGTAAAGAACTTCTCAAAAGCCGACTTCACACTTCTAAAGACTAGTGTGGTCTCCTTTAAGGCCCCGAGCGGCGGAAAACAGTACTCAAGCCGCTGAATCACTTACAAATGCCTTCTACCAGCACCTGCAGGACTGCATGGATAAGGCAATCCCAAGCAAAACAAAGACTCTTTGTACCAAAGGCAAGCGTCCAGTCTGGTGGACCCCAGCCATAAATAAACTCTACAACAAAAGGAGGAAGCTACTACAAGATAGAGCAAAATCCTTAAAGGTAAGACACCCTTGATCACTATAAGTAAAAACTAAGAGCTCTCATAAAATCATCCAAAGCAAATTTCGAGAGAAAAATAGCTAAAGACTCAAAAGACAATCATAAGGCCTTCTTTAGCTATGTTAGAAACCTAGGAGGAAACTCCCAGATATGCTCAGAACTAGTTCAAAATGATGTGAAGATTACTGATCCTACAGACATTGCCAACATACTGGCTGACAGGTTCAGTGCAAACTTCTCCCCTCCCCCAAAGGAGAGATATCTATACCAAACGATTTCAGCCCCCAAACATCTCCAGCCCAAGTGAGAACTGCTCTCTCCAAAGCAAAAACACAGCATCCATGGGACCTGATGGTGTCCCCGGCTGTGTGCTCCACGAACTCAATGAGGAATTAAACCCACAGCTAGGACAGCTGTTTAATCAAAGTCTTACCTCTGGATACGCACCCAGGAGTGGCGCACTGCAACTGTGGTCCCACTTCACAAAGGCGGTGCCTCCACCGACCCTGGAAATTACCGCCCATTAGCTTGACAAGCCTTATCTGCAAAGCCATGGAGAGGATCATAATGGACCTCATTAATAAAGACATAGGAATTTGCAGACTTTGGATCCAACCCAGTTTGGCTTTGTCAAAGGCAGATCATGCCTTTTAAACTTGGTTGACTTTTTGAAACAGTCACCAAAGCCATTGATGAGGAAAGGCAGTCCATACAGCCTACCTCGATCTGGCTAAGGCCTTCGATACAATACCCCACTCGGGTATCATTGAAAAACTCATCAGCTTAAATGTTAACCCATACATCACAAGATGGGTTGCAAACTGGCTGAGTGACAGAACCCACAGGGTCAGAGTTGCTGGCGCCATGTCAGACTCAAAGCCTGTCACAAGTGGTGTCCCACAGGGCTCAGTCCTGGGCCCACTCTTGTTTGGCATCTACTTTCCGAAGTAAAGCAAACACAGGAGGGTTATGGCTGACAAAGTTTGCAGATGACTGCAAACTGGGCAATAGTAGAAAACACATCTGACACAGATATCCTTCAGAAGGGTCTCACAGAAACGAATAACTGGTGCCAGAGCCACGGCCTAAAGTTAAATGCCAAAAAATGCATAGTCATACCCTTGGGAAAAACAAGGTTACCCTAGCTACCAAATAGGTGGCAATCCACTGAGCACAGAAGAAGTTATCAGGGACCTGGGGACCCAGGTTGATAGTAGTCTGTCATTCGACACCCATGTAGCTAAAGTAGTTAGGAAGACCTTCTACATTGCCCACCTTATCATGAAGGGATTCTCATCTAGATCAAGGGAGGTCATAGTCTCCCTTTACTCATCACTCATCAGACCAATGATTGAGTACAATGCCCCATTCGAATGTATCTGACCCGACACTTGCAGCAGCTGGAGAGGCCACAAAAGTTCCTCACCAAAAGGATAAAGGGTCTCAAAAATATGTCCTATGCTGCCCGACTGAAAGAACTCCAGCTCTATTCAGTCGCCACGCTTGCTCAGAGGTGACCTTTGCCTAACATACAAGGCCATGTCAAACCCAGATTTGATGAATATGCTTCACCTCAAAAAGTCTAGATCCATCAGAGCCACAAGGGCGGGAGACTTAAACCTCGACACGGCTATTAATAGGACGTGCTGGAGGGATAGATTCATCACCCAAAGACTCCCTATGCTGTGGAACAAAATCCCGGTACATGTGAGGCAGAGCACCTCGCTGGCCTTGTTCAAGAGAAATCTTGACCAATGGATGGGAGATCGTAGATATACCCCAGGGATTACCTCAGTGTCACTGCTCGACAGAGGCACAGCAAAATAATGGGTATAGTTCCCCATACTAAAGGGGTGGCGTAAGCCACAAAACAATGGGCTAGGCTTGTAAATGCCCTTGGGCAGATAGCCTAGTATGAACCTATGAACCTATAACATCCCAGGTTGCTTATTAAGCAATCTAAAACAGGACCTAGAAGACCTACTTGACGTTCTCTTTAAACATAGCTGGAGAACTGGCTTTGTTCCAGCAGAGTGGAGAACAGCAACAGTAATCCCCTTACACAAAGGGGGCCATCAAAAAGCCCTGGGAACTATAGACCCATAAGTCTAGCCAGCCTCATCTGCAAGACCATGGAAAGAATCATCATGGACCTTATCAACGAGGATATAGGAGCTCTTCAAACTCTAGACCTAACCCAGTTTGTCTTAGTTAAGGGTAAATCATTCTTATTAAACCTAGTAGACTTCTTTGAGAAAGTCACCAAGCCTTGGATGAAGGTAAGACAGTCCATACTGTCTACCTTGACCTAGTCAAGGCTTTTGACACAATCCTCCACTCAGGTATCATTGAGTAACTCTCCCAGCTGGGTATTACCCCTTACTTCACTAGATGGGTAGCCAACTGGCTCACCAACAGAACCCATTCTATCAAAAATTTTTGGTTGGATATGCCTTTAAATTATCAACAAATGTGTTATTTTATTATTCCTCTTTTTTTGGGATTGAGGGAAAGGATTCATGTGACTGTAATGGTGTGGTATTTAAATTCAGTAACTTTTGATGAATATAGTTCTGAAGAAGACCTGTACATTTTTAAGGATGAAAGAGCTTAACCATAGTTTTATTTGTATTGTTTTTAACATTAAATGACGTGTCCTACAATTTATTTATAATTCTGGTCTGGAGCCATTTATTTCAAGGATTGTACCATTCAAATGATATTGTTTGGTATTGGAAGACACTACCTTAGCTGCATTTTCCCTGTTTCTTAAGTTGTATAATGGAAAGGTTGTCTTTTGATGGAAGGAGGGAACAGAAATTTGAGTGAGGCAGGTCAAATCAAACTTCTAAAATTGTGTTTTTCAGAAAGAGTGGGGAAGTTCTTGAATGGTTTGAATGAGAGAGCTGAAGTAGAATGCAAAGCCACTGAAAGCTTCAAGGAAGCTTAGGACACTTTTAAAGAGATATTTGGTGAAGGCAGGGTGGAACAGAAATGTTGCTGCCGACTGGAGTTTGCCATTAAACTCAATGGACTTTGATCCTCTTCTATTGGCTTGTTTATATCATCAGAAATGTGTGGCTACATTCTGCATTCAAAGGCATTTCACTTCTTCTGGACCTGTGTTCCACGCATCTTTCACTGAATAAACTGATTGCACCTGAAAGCTGATTGCTCTACAAAGGTCCTGAGTCTTGGTTTTCTTTATACTCACATAGAAATATATTGTATGATGTTTGTAGGCATTCTTGCCCTCTTTTGCATGGTTAGTCTTCACAATGCCATTCAATTTATGCTGTTAGCCTGCTTATCTTTTCATTTCTTAACTATCCCCTTTTGTATCCCTGGGGAAACATGTAGTGTTGAATCATTCCTGGTTATTCTCTTACATTCTTCCTAGCTTGATTATTCCCTGCTTCTTGCAGTGGTTCCCTGTCATTGATTCATAGTTTCCTGTCCCCATTCTTTCCAGCTACAACACCCCAGCCAAATTTATATCCACTTAATCAATCCACTCCTTATGTAATGTTAGGTATGTCTTAAGGATATCAAATACCTTATTATAACAAAGTTATGCATGGAACATTACAGGATTTATTTACTTTCTTACATGTTTAGCTGCACTACAAACTTCTTGCTTATTGTCTCTAAATGTCTCATTGCATACAGTTTTAACTGTAAAACTGTGAAAGCCATGGATTAAAACTCAATGCAAAGAAATGCATTATAGTGCCTTATGGGAAATTGTCCACCCAAGCTAATTACTTTATCAATAAAATACTCCTAAGAGTTGACCTAATAGTTAGGGATCTATGAAGGTATGAAGACAGTAATCTGGTGTTCAAACAACACATAGCCAAGATAGTAAGAAGATCATTCATTGTCACCCAGCTCATAAGCAATGGTATGGCTTCTGGGTCCAGAGAAGTAATAGCACCAGTCTACTCATTCCTTCCATACTCTTCATTGAGTACAGTGCTCCCTTTGGCATGTACGTAACCAGGAACTTGCAACACTTGGAATGCCCTCAAAGGTTCCTCACCAGGTGAATCCAGGTATGAATACCCTGTCCTATACAGATCGACTTAAGGGCATATCACTATACTCAGTCTCTTACACGCTATACATCCACAAGACAAACAGCATCAGAACAACTAGATCCAAGGACCTGAACTTTGTCTATTGATATAAATAGAACTTGCTGGAGAGGCTGTGTGTCTCAAAGAATTCCTGAACTATGGAATAGGCTCCACATCTATGTGAAGCTGAGCTCAGTCCTGACCCTATTCAAAAGAAACCTTGATCATTTGATGAGAAATTGCAAATTCACTTACAGCCTGTCCCTGTGTCTCTGATGGACAGAGGTTAACAGAAAGTAAAGTGATCTCCAACTAACATACCCTCCCATATAACACTTAGCTACCTCTTTACTAACATACCCAACCATATAGGCATCCAAGATCTCTGGGACAAAACTTGTTTGGGTTGCACAGGTAGGCTTGTAAAGACCCTAGTGGTCAGTAGCCTAATATCAGCCTATGAACCTATAAAGTACAAATGTAGCTAAAATATTGCTATAGATTATCTCACATTCTCTTTCACCAATCCATAGAACATTTCCAGAGGTATGTACATAACTAATTAATACAGGATACTCACTTGAAATACCCAGTTAGCATTTAACATGTCTTTTTGAACTTAGCCCACCATTATGATTCTACCAACCATGCAGATTCATTGCAGTGAGCTTACTTCTTAATCAGAAAAGGCTATCATCAGTGGAATTTCTAGCCAAGTTAGGGCTTACCACTTGTGGAAACCCTTTCTAAATCCCAGCCTCAGTGTCACCCTGTTTTCTTCTTCCATATATATCCCTCTTCTGTACAACTTCTATTTGTTAGTATTAAATTACTTTGACCTTTCATTGGCATGATTAATTGAACTTCTATGTATATATTTATTATTGAACTTATGCATATATTTCTTTTTTGCTTTATTATTTTCCATTTCGTTTTTCTTTTTATTTTCTTTAGTAATTCTTGTTCTTTCTCTTAGTTGCCTTTTTCCCTCTCCACTCATCACATTTCATTGTCAATGAAATTAAGATTATTTAACTTAATTTAACTTTTGAATATAAATAAAAATGCTGGTTACTGCCACAGCACGCTTGCTTATAAACAGATAAATAAATAGGTAAATAACTCAGGCAAGCGTCGACAGAGTGAGAAATAACATCCAATGTGTAGAAAATCCAAGCAATCCAGTCTTCTGAAACAGATAAATCAGTTTATTGCACAGATGAACCACGATAAGCACTTTCACTAACTAGTAGCTTCTTCAGATCACAAACAGGAAGCACAATAGCCATGTGCTTTAAATATCTGCATGTTAATTAACCAACCAACTTTTAAAGCATTATTACTTGCACGTATTAAGGTTTTATTTAATATGACTATCACATGCATTTATGTATTAGGCTGCATATACCTTTATACTTGATAGTATGCTGCTTATAATATGTTCTTACATTCTTTATGGAATGAAGTTATTTTAATTTTTAATTTTCAATAGAATATGTATACACTATTGTCTACTTTAGATGTCAACGATATTATGTTTATATATTTAGTTTTTAAGTTTTGTTTTATGGCGCTTCTGCTTTAAAAGTTGGTTGATTAATTAACATGCAGATATTTAAAGCTCATGGCTATTGTGCTTCCTGTTTGTAATTTAACTTTTGTTGTATTTAAAGATTATATATATTTACCTTAGCTCTTTAACATTAGTGGTTGATACCAACTAAGGATTTCTTCTTATTTTCAATAAATAAATAAATAATATAAAGAAAAAAGCATAATCCTGGTATTAGATATTTTTATTGCTCTTCATTCAAATACATTTCAGTTTATTTGTGCAATGAACATCCAAACCCGATTGGCTCATCTATTAAATTAATTAACACAAATCTCCAACTACTAGCCATCCCATTAAGCCATAAATTTCTT
The DNA here is from genome assembly GCF_019279795.1 of Protopterus annectens. Classification (NCBI taxonomy): domain Eukaryota; kingdom Metazoa; phylum Chordata; order Ceratodontiformes; family Protopteridae; genus Protopterus; species Protopterus annectens. Next base: position 1,032,441,732 of record NC_056737.1, read on the forward strand.
ACCTCATATACTTCCTAAACGTCTCTTTTTTAAATGTTATTGATAAATTAATACAATAAAACTATCTATATTACTCAGCATTGTACACATATGCTGAAATATTTATAGTGTGTTAAACAGAATCCATAGTGTTTAAACACTATGGTTTCCAAACAGATGCTCTAAAGACTAGGTTAAACAGAATCCATGATAAAGGTAACTTATTATTCTATAACATTTATTACTATATTACATTTCAGTGTATTTCAACTGCAAAGCATTTCTAATGAATCTAGATAATCTAATAAAATCAGTGGTGTTATATTACAACCACTATATACTCAATAAAAACATATCTTGCATACATACTTCAGGTGTGCATTCAATGTCTTCCTGGCATATTTTTCCTTTCTTTTAACCTCTTATATCTCTCCAAAACATTCAAGAATCTATTCTCCAGTTTTTCAGATATCATTAAATCCAGTCTCTGGTTGTTATAAAGAGCCACTTGAATTTCAACTGAATCCAGGCTATGCATCAATAAATATTCAATGAATAAGATATTACTTCTCAATCAAATGTCAACACAGCCCAAAAAATAACTAAAATGTAAAAACAAAGCTGTTGAATTAAGACACTGCTTTTTAACAATTTAGTTAAGTATGAGGGCATCCACCATGTAAATAGAAACATGCTTAATAAAATAATATTTTAAAATTATATAACGTTGCTCGCCAAATACTTTAATGTATAAAGTCGTAGAATACGTTTGTTGTTCTCCTTTTTCCTCTCTTTTTTTCCACATCTCCCAAATGGAATAACTTGATTGCATCTATATAATGATAAAAATATCAATTATGGCTAGTCAGAAACGTTTTGAACACTACATATAAGTAAACTGAATAAGTTGTTAAGAGTATTTTTCAGACGCTGAATGTATAAAATGTAGAATTTTCATTTATTTACTCTCTGAGTGGTCTTGTATTTCTCTGATCCAAATGGTCAAACCATTACTCTACTCTAAGTAGTGTTGATAATTAATTTTACACTTTAAAAAGCCCCACCACACCATATTTACTATCAATAAAAGATAGACTAAAATTTGTTTAGTGCTCAGGCTGAAACTAAACAAGAGAAGTATCAGAAATATAACTGTACATGGATGGATAATTTCTACATATATATCAAAGAAACTGCACCAACCACACAAACTTCTCTAACATTAAATGCTACATACTTTCCCCCTTAAACTACTTTTAGATAAAACATCTAGATGTAATCTAAATTTACAACAGTAAGAGACAATCCAATGAGTTCCAAAACTATGATGCAGTAAGCTATCTGTTAATGTAATACCCTGACTGAGCTATAAATAGCAAATTATGTTCTGATTTCTACTAAAACTTCTGAGCCTATGCACATATAGAAATGAACTTATATGCCCCATGAAGTATCTACTCCACAATTACCTACAAGGTCATTATTCTAAAATAATGAACATCACTTAAATACTAAATAATATAGTCTAAAGTTAAATAGGTGTGTATAGCTGTTTATTTGAATTAAAAGACTTTGAAAGGTATCCTAAATATCTATGCATTTATATATTTATAGATAAAGACTAATAACCTCATAAACAGCTTAAGCATATTAAAACATTTACATATATCACTTTACTTATTTCTCCTTTGCGTTAAAAATAAATGTTAAATAATGTAGTCAAGAATTTATCCAGTGTTTGGCTTCTAACACAGAGCTAAACCATGCCAGTATGTTTAACCTTGCCAGCTTTGTCAAACTGAACTTGAATGAGCAAAACATAAAGACATTTTTGTTAGACTTGAGGCAATTGTGAATTCAAAATAAAATAAAATAAACTATATTATGCAAAATTTTCACTTTTTATAGATTTAAATTTATCAGGAAACAGTTCTGAGTTCCTTTCTATGTGAGAGCTGCAAGCACAACAGCAACTGATGTCAAAAAGTCATTCCCAAAGCCCTCGTATTTACCAACTAACTCACAAGTCTTTTATCGAGCTAAAGCACAAAAATTAACAGTTTATCTCTTTTTATAATCTTTGGAGCTCACAACACACTCTAAATTGTACTTAATGGAAATTTCCTGTTAATGGTATATTTGAAGAATGACTAGAGCTAATTCAAAAGAATATTCAATTATTTAAATGCTTTAATAAGACAGTAAACTTCTAAACAGGTTCATAAGTAAGTATTAGGCTTGCTGCCCTTGTGGGCCATTTTAAGCCTAGCCAATTTTCTTTTTTCTGCTCAAAATAACATATCCTATTTGGTTATAGAATGGCCTTACCCATCCCATGGTCAATAATTATTTTTTTACCCCTAATGAGAATAACTGGGTCATATCATAGATAATTTGAGGGGACTCATGCATGGGATAAAGTATTTATGAGTAAACTTTACTGGGGTAAATATTCTGTTTTCCCATCCATAGGTCCAAGTTGGACTTGAATATGGACAGGGATGAACTTTGTTTTATGTGAATGGGAAGTCTGTTTCATTGCAGTGGTATACTCTGTGAGATATACCTGTCCCTCTAAACCATCCTGTTGATGTTGCAGAAAAGGTTTAGATCCCTAGACTGAATGCTTCGGATGACATTTGATTTGATGATGTGCAATAAACCCATCAGTATTGGGTCAGGGGATGCCTTGTATGCCAGACACAGGTCACCTCTTAGCAGTCTGTAGGATACCGAGAATAGTGACATGGCTTTGAGTCAGTCCATGAAGGACATGTTGTTTAGACCTTATAACCTTCTAATAATTTATCTCTGTGGGCTTTCCTGTTGTTGCTTGTGTCTGGACAGATATATGCCAAAGGGGACATTATATTCAATGACTGGCCTAATGAGGGTTGAGTAAAGGGGGACAATGGCATCCCCAAATCTAGACACAATCCCTTTGTTCATAAGCTGTGCAATATAGAAGGACTATCTTGCAACAACAGACACATGTTGATCAAAAGTTAGATCAATAGCCACATGAGTTCCCAAATCCCAAACAAATGGGTCAGCCCTTAGGGGCACATTGTTAGTGTGGTAATTCCCTGGGGTAGATGATTTCCCAAAAGATACAATAATGCATTTTTTGGCATTTAGTTTCAGTTCATCATTTTGGCATTAGTTATTTACTTGGGATAAAACTTGCTGCAGGATGGCTAAGTCATTAGGGGATTCAATAACTGCTCCTAGCTTAAGTCAGTCAGAGCCCTTTGGTATTGGTTTTTACTTCAGAAAAGTAGATCCCAAACAGTGCAGGTCCCAGCACAGAACCTTGGGGGACTCCATTGTTAATTGGTAACTCTGTGGAGGTAACTTCCCCTATTGATTATCTGCATCCCATCTTTGAGCCAATTTGCAATCCAGCAGGTGATATAGGTGTTTATTCCCAGTTTATTTAGCTTTTCTACTATGCCCGAGTGGGGAATTTTGTCATAAGCTTTGGGCAGGTTGAGGTATGTGATATGTAGCATTTCCCCTTCATCCATTGCTTTGTTGAGCTTTTCAGAAAAATCTACCAGGATGAGTAAGCATGACCTGCCCTTGACAAATTCAAACAGAGACTGGTGCAGTGTTTGGAGGTTCCCCGTGTTCTGACTGATTCATTCCATGACAGGTTTTATCATGGCTTTGCATATGAGGCTGGTCAGACTTATGGGTCTGTAATTGCCTGGGTCTGTGGAAGGTCCTTCCTTATGCAAGTGAATGACTGTAGCTGTTCTCCATTTGCATTGTGCAAAACCTGTATGGAGGCTGAGGTTGAACAGTATCGTTAGGGTTGTGGCTAAATTGTGTTTCATGCTATTTAAGATGCATCCAGGGATATTGACAGGAGCCATCTAAATATTTGTTTTTAGTGCCTTTATAAGTTCTGTACAATTGAGTGGCTCCTGGCTTATTTACAGAAAACAAAGTACTTTTATTGAATAATCACACTTTTATAAGCTGTTTAAAGTACACTGCAGTATCCATGTCTTTATGTTTGTTTGTCGTAGCATTGGATATCTTCTGAGTTTGTTTGTGATAGCATTTCACTTCGGACACTCCTTTACTGTGCTTTTGCATTTGGAGGACTGGGATTGTTCCTCTGGTGGTAATAAGTGTTTGCCTTGTCTGTCTGAGTAGAGAAAGACACAAAAGGGCACTACATATATTTTGTACTTCTCTTATATACTGTAACTGTAGTTCAGCAGTTTAAAAAAAAACTGTACTGTCTGCTGCTTTTTTAAGTAGATAATCGCACTGCATTACATTGTATCTGTTAGTTGTAGGGCTGTTGTAGGTAGTTAGTGTTGCCTTGTTACATTTGGGCTCCAAACCAGCTACTCTACATTGTGTTTTTCTGCACCCTTGTGGTAGAAGTGTGTTGATCTACAACATTTAACTGTTTTACTGCATTAATTTGTGCTTTTTTTGACTATTTTTTCTGTCTCCGCCCGCTTCATTATCTGCACTTGTTTTGCACTGTAATATTACTTATATAGCATAGACTAGAGCCAGACTTGCTGAATCTATCCTGTTTTTATATATTTGAACTCAAATCCAGTCATTTAACATTAAGAACGGCTCCCCTGCACCCTTGTGGCAGAAGAGTGTGGATACAGCCTTGTCTGAACTGGGGATTGCTGGAGGAATGATCATTGTGTGATTTCCCATTGGCAGACTGTTTAAAAACTGTTTAATTTTGCTTGTATATAAGCCTGTATCTGTGCACTGCACAAGTGGGTTATCAGTGCCTTGTATAGTTGCAAACTCCTAGAAACTATTTTTCCCACAGACGTTTGTCAGTTGAACACTGCCACGTTTCCCTGCTGCACTGCAGGCGATCAGCTGAGCACTGAGCAGTGTCACCACACTCCTTCACCCCTAATCCTCAACAGAATAAGCCCCCTTGTTTAGTTAGTCGAATTAGTCCTAGAGCAAAAACTAATCCAACTTGCCCCCTCCCCAACTAGTACTTCTGGTTTTAACCTGCTACAATGGACAGCCAGTTTCCCAACATTTCACAGGCTAGCCTGATTGGCATGAGCATCCTAGGGCAATGTAGTAACTGCTTCACGTATACTGACAACCACTTGCTCTAAAGCAAACACAGTATGTGAGAGATGTAACTATACCATGAAGCTAAAATCATTCCTCTCATGTAACAATAAACAAGACATAAAACAGGTTGCCAGCACACATACCCCTCCTCTCACACAAGACAAGGTCAAGTGACATAGATCCGCCTATGTGGAGGTACTCACTAAGAGCCTACCAATGGACCAGAGACCTCCCAAGCACAAACATATCACACATACTGGAACATGAACAGACCGCACTTCACACAGCAACACACATACAAGTGACTCAACAAATAAGCCCCTAAAGCAAAACACCTCAAAACCTAATGTCTTGGTCATAGGCAGTTCCATAGTGAGGCACACAGATGTCCCCCTCAGCAGGCTGAACAAGGAGAAAGTCATGGTCAGCTGCCTGTCAGGTGTCAGGATCCATCAAATCATGCATCCAATCAAGTCACTCAACAGCAGTTACCATTATGACTTTGTCATATTACATGTTGGAGTGAATGAGTTGAGATGTAAGTATCTGGACAATATGAAGAGAGAAATGACTGAACTCTCATATTATGTGTCCCAGGCAGGTATGTCCCTAGCACTAAGTATCATTTTACCTTCATCCAGGATGATGCCACAATACAGACAAAAAAAGCAATTGACTTAGCTTCTGGTGTCAGTCCAAAGGGATCCAGTATCTGTCAGCCTGGGAAGACATGGTCGACAGGCCACACTGCTTTGCTAGACATGGTCTTCACCTGTCTCCTCTAGGCTTTCAGATACTGGCAAAGACACCTGCCTCCCCATAGTGCCTTTTTTAGGCAATATCAAAACAAAAAAATTCCTGACATAAAGAAATCCACTCGAGACAGACTTAGGGTTATGCTGCTTAATGCTAGGAGCTTCAACAGAAAACTGCACTCTCTGGAAGCACTCCTCTCCTTGGAAGATGCTGATGTCTGTCTGAGACTTGGTTCAAGGCCGCAGAGAGTACCCCTGCCATACAAGGCTACAATGCCTTCCACATATTCTGACCCCAAAACGAGCATGAAAAAAACAAAGGTGGAGGTGTATCCGTCTTCTTTAAATCCAAATACACCTTGGGACTGGTGAAACAGTACGACTCTCTAGAGCTTCTTCAGGTAAAATTAAATATAGGTAAAACACCCTAACACATCATTGCTAGCTACAGGTCCCCCACCATGATCCAGGAGAAACACACCAACTACCTGGACTTGCTAGAATCACTCCCTATACAACTAAACACTTTGGCCATGGGAGGTTTCAACTATCCTTCCATAGATTGGACAACATACAAGAGCAGAAATGTGATTGCCTTGAGGTTCCTGGACTTTGTTAATTGAAATACTCTGGAACAGCTAGTTTGCACCCCTACAAGAGGCTCGAATGTTGTGGACCTGGTACTCACCAGCATGGGGGGGGGGGTCACTGCACTACCCCATGTGTGTTGCCCTCCCTGGTGAGGTCAGACCATAAATTTGTCTCTCCTGAAGTAAAGTTCAGACTAGACACCTCCACAGGGCCAACCAAACTGAAAAATTTCTCCAAAGCAAACTTTAGCCTACTAACCGAGGGTATAAAAAGTTTCAAACCCCCTTCTAGCATAGCCAACAATAACTCCTTTGCAGAGAAATACACAAATGCCCTTTATAGACATTTAAATAACTGTATAGACTCGGCTGTACCTGTCAAGATCAAAACCAGGTCCTCCTGAAGAATCAGACCACCCTGGTGGACCGCAGGTATAAATAGGTTATATAACAAAAGGAAGAAACTGTTATCCAAGAACAAGTGGGAACTTACTCACCAGTGAAACAATAGCCTCCACAGCTTGAACAAGAAAGCCAGATATCTTGTAAAGTATTCTAAAGCCAATTATGAGGCTAAATTAGCACCTCTTGCTAAAGACAATCATAAGTCTTTGCTTAGCTATGTCGAAATCTTAAAGGGAATGCCAAGCTATGTGCCAAACTGAGTGTGGACGGTACTACTCACACTGAACCTGAGGAAATTTCCAAACTGCTGGAGGACAGATTTTGCACAAATGTCATCCCTCTGTCCCCACCAGACACACCCCAAAGCATCCCTGTCACCAGTCTACTACCTGGCATCTCCAAACAGCAATTCATATCCACCCTCTCCAAGGTCACACCATCCATGAGACCAGATAACATCCCATGCTGTTTACTAAATAATCTAAAACAAGACCTAGCAGAACCACTTGACACTCTCTAACCAAAGCCTGAGCACTGGTTTTGTTCCAGCAGAGTGGAGAACAACAATAGCAATCCCCTTACACAAAGGGGATCCATCAATTGACAATGGGACCTATAGACCCATAAGTCTAACCAGCCTTATCTGCAAAACCATGGAAAGAATCACCATGGACCTTATCAACAAGGACATAGGTGACCTCCAAACTCTGGACTGGACCCAGTTTGGCTTTATTAAGGGCAGATCTTGCTTATTAAACCTGGTGGACTTCTTTAAGAATGTCACCAAAGCCCTGGATGAGGGCAGAGCAGTATATCCCACCTACTTTGACTTAGTCAAGGCCTTTGACACAATCCCCCACTCAGGTATCATTGAGAATTCTCCCAGCTGGGGATTAACCCATACAACACTAGATGGGTAGCAAACTGGCCCACCAACAGAATGCATACTGTCAAAGCTGTAGATTCCACTTCCATCAGTAGACCAGTTACCAGTGGTGTACCACATGGATCTGTGCTGGACCCTCTACTATTTGGAATCTGCTTTCAGACATCCAGGCAAAACTAGATGGCCTGTGGCTTACCAAGTTCACAGATGACTGCAAACTAGGTGAAATCATTGACTCCCCCAATGATGTTACCATATTACAAAAGGAATAACTTGGAAAGTGCATTGGGCCGAAAATGAGCCCATTTTCAATGGAGGCCCACGGAGAAACGCTCCATATACAAATATTACAAAGCTAATATCAACAAAGTTAACAAGTACAATGCAATTTTCAAAAACTACTAAAACACAGTAACATATAAGATAGAATAATAACATTTGCTCACGATGTTGTAACAAAGCATTGAATGAAATTAAAACACAAGTATTTTGGAGTACAATAGTATAATTTGGAGTGCAGGCATATATGCACTCCTAGTTTCATGAGGTGAGAGGTATGAAGAATTAGAGGAGAATATAACAGTGAGAGGTGAATAGGTTGAGTTATGAGAAAAGAAAAAAGGGAAGAGAGTGAAAATGAAATGAATGGAGTCAGTCGGTTGAGTTTTGAGAAAGAAAAAAAAAAGGACAGGGGAGCAGAAATGAACTAGAGGGAGTCATGTGGGGTGAGAGCATGAGCATTCCCAGTGAGAAGAGAGATGGGAATGGAGCATGATCTTGAAGGCAGAGTGGTTTTGGGTGATTCGAATGTGGGGGGGGGTGAATTCCATAGACGAGCAAGGGAAAACACATGAGAAATTGCCCTGGTGTGCGTAAGGATTTCTACTCTTTGAGGAGGTTCAAGTTACTGGACCTGAGTATTCTGTCAGGATGATGCAAGGTGAGTGTGGAGGAGAGGGAAGGGCAGTTAGTGGGTTTGAAAATGAGTTTGTGAGCAGTGAACAGTTGAATATAAGAGAGATAGTGGGGGAGTTTCAGCCAGTTCAAGGAGTGGAGTGCATCACAGTGGTGGGTGGAGGATTTGGTCCCGGTAGCAAACTTAGAGATTTATTGTAGCAGTTGAGGAAGGGTGGAAAGTTGGTAAGAAGAGGGGCTGCATGCAAGAGAGAGGGAATGAGGTGGCAAATCGAGAATATATGTTTGGATGAGGGAGTGAGATACAGCATTCCGAGCTTTTGGTGTGTTTTCTTAATACTAGTTTGTATATGAATGTCAAACTTTAAATGTTCATCAATGATAACACCTAGAAGTTTTGTATGAGAGACAATTTCAATGGGAATCTTATTCTGACTGACTATGGAGAAGGAATTGTTATCACTGGAGGTGTTTTTAGATGGGGTAAAGATTATGATTTTGGTTTTGGATGTGTTGGGAGCAAGGTGATTATTCAGTATCCAAGACTTGGTACAAGAGAAGACATCTTGTGTTAGTTGCTTGAGTTTGGGAAGAGACTGAGCATAGCAAATTATGGTGGAATCATTCACGTATTGGACAAGTTTGGTATTAGGGATGCACTGATGAAAATTATTAATGAAGATGTTAAAAAGTAAGGGACCCAGTATTGAGCCTTGTGGAACTCCTGTTGGGGTGTGAAGGAAGGAAGAGGTACTATTGTTCCACTTGACGGCTTGTTGTCTATTAGAAATGTAACTGGAATACCAGTTAATGAGGGGTGGAGAGATTTAGAAGAGAGAGTTTGGACAAGAAGAGGTTGTGGGAAATAGTATTGAAGACCTTTGATAAGTCTAGGAGAAGGGTAGATACAATGTTGCCAGAATCTCGGGCACAGTTGATGATGTCAAGGAAGGACAGAAGGGCACTGGTAGTACTATGTCCAGGTATAAATCCATGTTGAGTAGAGGAAAGAAGTTGATTGTCTAGGAGGTAGGGAAGGAGTTGCAAGTGTATGCATTTTTCAAGGACTTTAGAGATAGGGGACAGGATGGCTATATGACGAAAGTTGGAGATTTCAGTATTGTTTCCTCCTTTGTGGAGGGGAATGATGAACACTTTCTTCCAGAGGAGGGGTACATGGGTTGATAAGTATGATGATGGGAAGAGCTATGCCATCGGCAGCTAGCTTAAGAAAGTTAGACGGAAGGTTGTCTGGGGCATGAGAGCATGGTTTTAGTTTTAGTAGAAGTTCTTTTATGGTGTGTAGAGAGAAGGGTTGTATGGTAAAGGGAGAGATGAGTACTGTTGATGTCAGTGGGACTAGAGTTGAGAGTGTGGGATGAGAGTGGAGTAGAAGTGTTACTGGAGAATGATGTGGTGAGCTTGGCTATTGTATCAATAAAGAAAGAGTTGAATTGGGTAGCTGAGATATGATCTGGAGAGTTAGGATCAGGGCAGGGATTGTCTTTTTTGCCAGGAGAGCAGATATACTGTTCCAAAATTTTGGGGGTTGGATCTATGATTGTTTTGAAGTTTGGAATAGTAGGACGTTCGGTCTGAAGCAATTTGTTTTTTCACTTTATTACAAAGTTGCTTATATTCAGTAAGGGTGTTAGGTGTTTTAGATTTTTGGTAAGCATGAGTGTAATAGTTGCTTTAGTTAGCCAAGGGGTGGATTTGGTTTTGATTCTTTTAGTTCTCGGGGGAGCAAAGCTATCTAGTTGGTTATTGAATGTAGTATTGAAGTATGTAACAGCGTCGTCAAGAGGGAGGGTTTTTACAGGGTTCCAGTTAATATGTTTTATTGAGTCAGAGAAAGCTTGAGGGTTAAAGTTTTTTAGGGTATGAGTCATGATGTAGTTGTGGTGAAGATGGAGGGAGGATGGTGAGAGATGAGCAAAGGCAGGAAGATGAAAGCTGAGGGAGTCGGATAGGGTGCCATTGTCAGAAATAGAGTTGGGGTGAGCAACTAATGTCCAGTCCAGAATACTGCCAGAGTTGTTGTCTTTACTGAATCTGGTAGTAGAGGTAATTATTTGGGTGAAGTTGTATAGGTTTAAATTCTGAGGTGATGTAGGTGATTGAATAGAAGACCAGTTTATATTTATGTCACCTAGGAGTATAGTTCCATTGCTTATATTGGATGAGAACCAAGACAGAATATCTTCAAGAATGGGGATGTTATTTTCTGGTGGAATATATAGGGCAGCTATACATATTTTTTTATGGTTATTAATTTTTAGGAGGGCCAGGGTTAATTCAGCTGTTGCGAATTGGGGTATGGGCTTGGTATAGGGTGTCACTGTTAGGGAGAAGGAGAAACGTAGGGCTACTCCATCACCTTTCTTTAGAGTTTTGTCATTTCTTATGATGTTGCAGTTGGGAGGTGTAAGTTCGGAGTCTTTTATGTGGGGTTTTAGCCATGTTTCAGTGATAGAGAGAACATCAGGTTGGTAATGGGATAGCCAGGCATGAAGGGTAGGAAGTTTACATAAACTTTGGGTGTTAATGGTAGCAATAAGGAGAGATTTATGGTGAGAGGGTGAGGAAGACTATTTAGGGTTGGAAGCATGGTTGTCTGAGGGTCCGGGATTAGGATGTATGTCACCAGAGAGGAGGATGGAGATTAGCTGGAGTAGGAAGGAGGCAAGGTCTTTATATTCATTGGAGTTGGAGTTGAGAGAAGGGTAGCTGGAGAGGTATGGATTGTGAGGGATTGGGACTGTATTACAGATATCAGGAAGAATCTTTCTAGTAAAGAGTAGAGAGTCATTGTAGTAATAAAGGTGTGGAGTGATATACGTTGAGAGGTGAGATTCTCTTAAGGCATATATTGAATTTGTATGATAGAGAGGGAAGTAAGAAAAGTCAGGTAGTCTGGTAAGATGGAGTAGGCAGTAGAGGAGGAAAGGTAGACATATTAATGGTAGAGTATATGTAGGTTTGATATGCATGGTAGTATAAGGTTACTGTATACAGTGGGGATGTGCAGAGGAGAGAAGGAATTAACAGAAGGTAAAGTGATGTGGTCTTTGGTAGTAAGAATGGAGAAGAAGGGAAGGTAAGAATAGGAAAGGGGAGGGTCCTGGGTATTGGATGCAGGAGCGGTTAGTGGATTAGGAGGTGGGTGGGGACTGTTCAGATAGGCTGAATGTTAGAGGGGGTGTGGTTTTGGGGTTATACATGTAGAGGCATTGGGGTTGGGTGGGAATTGTGGTAGGTTAGGGGAGCAGAGTGAGCCTGAAGGGTGAACAGAGTGGGCAGAGCTGAGGAGGAGGAAGGAACAGAAGACACCAACAAAAACAATCAGTGATACAGGCACTCTCGAGCACTCAAAGGTACTGACAAGCTCAGCGGTATGTTACTTATGAGTTAAGGTTTGGTCTAATTCAAGAAGACTTGTAACAGGTGTGACAAATGAGCAAAAAACAATGTGAAAGAACAATAGCCCTTAGAGCTGCAGGGAGCAGGGAACTAGATTATTGCAAAAAAAGGGAGGTGACTGTGCAGACAGAGAGCCAAGCAAGGTATGTGCAATTAAAACATGAACTATCAGTTGTTCTGAATTCACATCTAAAAGGTTAGCCCTTCTTGTGTTACTAATGCTTTCTTTCTTTTAAAAAGTAGTGACAGCCCTTTTAATTTTATCAGTTGGATACCCTAAGAAATTACCTTGTCTGAGGGCTGTGAGTGAGTCAGCTATTGATAACTCAGAGACAGACTGGGAGGGTAGTGGGTATAAATCACATAAAAGAAATAAAAAAAACAGATGGGTAAATGTTTCTTTAGAGGCTGGAAGGGCTAGAATTGCAGTTTAGTGTGGAGTGTTTTTACAGACTTGAAGGGTAGAAATCAGAATGTTTCTACGTGGGGGGGGGGGGCTGACATACCCGCTGCTGGCTCATGCATTTATGTTCAGTATATTAGGGATTACAGCAGAAAACACAGCCTACTAATGCCTTTTGTAGTATAATGAGACACATTTAAGTTCTGCAAGATTCTTTAGTACAGTTGGAAGTCCCACTAGCTTGACTTATGTTAGTGGTGTTATCTGCCACAGGATAGGTGCCACGAATTCTATGAGGCACAGCTGGCTTGGGGCTGAGAAAAAAGAAAGTAAAAGATGGTAGAGAACAGTGAGCAGTTATAAAGTTCATAGGATCATAGGAAGTTACTAGGCTATTAGCCCTGAGGCCCTTACAAGCCTGGCCAAGAATTTAGCCCATGTTCCAACAAGTCAGTACCCTATGCCACTGCCCAACAGGGACATAGGTGGAATTTCAGGGTTGTATTTTCTGTTCCCCATCCAGTTATCCAGGTTGCAGGTTTAATGAGGTATTCTGCTTTATGTGGAGAGGGAGTCTATTCCACAAAAGGGGGAGTCTCTGGGACACAAATCTGTCCCGCTAACAAGTCCTATTGATGTCACAGACCGGGTTGAGGTCTCGTATGTGAGTTACTTGAGTGGAGCTTGACTTGTGGATATGTAGCAGTCCTATCAGGGTGGGGTCTGAGATTGCTTTGTATGCCAGACAAAGGTCACCTCGGAGGAGTCTGTAGGAGACTGAGTAGAGGAACAGGAATTTTACCCTATCTGTGTAGGGTAGATGTTTGAGGCCCTGGATTCTCCGAGTGAGGAATCTCTGTGGTCTCGCCAGCTGCTGCATGTGCTTTGCAAGGTACATGCTGAAATGGGAATTGTATTCAATCGATAATCTGTCTTATAAGGGAAGAATACAGGGATGTTATGACCGCCTTACCCCTGAATGAGATACTCTTACTGATGAGGTGGGCCATTTAGAAAGCTTTCCATACAACAGAGGCAATATGGTGGTCAAATGTCAGTTTGCTATCAACCTGGGTTCCCAAGTCCCTCACAACTGATTGCATGCTTAGTGCTTTATTATCAATATAATTTGTGAGGACGTCATTCTCCCCAAAAGGGATGATGATGCATCTTTTTGCATTCAGCTTAAGGCCATGTTTCTGGCATCTGTCATTTGTTTGGGTGAGATCATCTTGGAGGATGTCCACATCACTAGGGGAATTGATGACAGCACCCAGCTTACAGTCATCTGCAAACCTGGTCAACCATAGCCCACTAGATTTGGCTTGCACATCTGAGAAGTATATCCCAAACAGCAGAAGCACCAAGACCAATCCCTGGGTTACACCGCTTGTTACAGGTTTACTAATTGAGGTGACTTCCCCTATTTTGACTGGGGTAGGTTCTATCAGTAAGCCAGTTTGCTACCCATTTGGTGACATATGGATTGATACCTAGTTGAGAAAGTTTATTTGCTATGCCTGAGTGGGGAATAGTATTGAAGGCCTTGGCCAGGTCAAGGTAGGCAGTGTGCACCATCTTCCCCTCGTCTATGGCCTTGGTGACTGTCTCAAAGAAGTTGACCAAATTTAACAGGCAAGACCCCCCCTTGACAAAACCAAACTGTGTCAGCTGAAGTGTCTGGAGATTTCTGGTGTCCTTGTTAATGAGGTCCATGATAATCCTCTCCATGACCTTGCAGATCAGGCTAGTTGGGCTGATGGGTTTATAATTTCCTGGATCGGTGGACACTCCACCTTTGTGCAAAGGGATGACAGTAGCTGTCCTCCACTCGACTGGGACGAAGTCGGTACTCAGGCTTTGGTTGAATAGGGTGCCTAATGATGCTGCAAGTTTCTGCCTGAGTTTATGTAGGATGCAGCCTGGGATGTTATTGTGTCTCATGGAGGCTGTATTTTTTGCCTTTGAGAAGGCAGTGATGATTTGCTCCCTAGAGATAAGGGGAGGGGGAGCAGGTGCTGGTGATGTCCTGTTTTACCAATTGGGGGGACAGAGGTGAGAGGTTTTCACTGAACCTGTCTGCCAGCAAGTTGGCTATGTCTACAGGGTTTGTGTATGTGGTGTCCTTGACCACCAATTCTGAGCAGATCTTGGTGCTTCCCTTGAGATTGCGTACATATGTGAAGAAAGCCTTATGATTGTTTTTAGTAGATGTGGCCAGTTTGGATTCGAAGTTTGCTTTGAAGGATTTCACTTGTACTCTTATTTGCTTGTTCAGGCTAAGGAGAGATTGCTTCCAATTAGACACTTGCTCCTTCTTGGTCCTGGACAGCAATTTTATACTTTTATTATAGAGTTTATTTATTGTAGATATCCACCAGGCAGGTTTACTTTTCCTTGAGGAGGACGATTTTGTCCTGTCTGGTATTTCTATAAATGCTCGTATAGTACTTTGGTGTAAGTTTGGACATTTGTGCCAGTTTCTGTGGAGGAGAAGGGGGATGTGAAGCTGTTTATACCTTCCCTCAGGAGGTTGTAATCAGCTTTGGGGAAGTTTTTTGTTTGACCCTAGCTGGGTGGGGGAGAGTCGGGGGAATGGTGACTTTGAAAGTGACTGCTTTCTGGTCTGATCTTACCAGGGATGATGACACTGTAGGGATGCTGCAGTGGTTACGCATGTTGGTTAATACCAAGTCCAAGATATTTTCACCTCTTGTGGGGATGTCAACCAACTGGTCCAAGGCATTTGCATTTCCGAAATCAAGGAATCTCTGGGCATTTATGTTTTGGCATGAGTATTTCTTCCAGTCTGTGGTTGGATAGTTAAAGTCGCCCAGGATCAGGGTAAAGACTTGAACCTTGGTAGATTCAAAGAGGTCCAGATATGTAGAATGGCATCTTGAGTCAGAATTGGAGGCCTGTAGCTAGCTATGATTTGAATAGGTGTTTTGTCAGTCGTTAACTGCACCTGGAGTATTTCCTGTGCATCATACTCTTTGACCATCCGAGAGGTGTGTATGTCTTTTTTATATATTGCAACTCCACCTCCTTTTGTTTTGCCGCCCACGGCTTGGGATCTGAATGAATGATAGGATGAGTAAACTGGTATGGCCGGTGTGCTCTCCACAGCTTTGAACCAGGTTTCTGTGACTGCACAAATGCTAGCTTCTTCCAGGGTTAAGAATGTTTGCAATGAGTGCAGTTTCATGTTTAGACACCTAGCGTTTAGCAGCATGACCTTTAATTTACGTTTTGATGAAATTTTCATGTTGGTAGTTTTTCCACAACTTTAACACCCCAAAAAAATGAAAATACAGTTTAGAGAACAGTAGACAGTTGTGAAATACCACAACATTAATAACCAAAAAATAAACAGTTTAGAGTATTAATTACAGTATAGCAGTACAGATGTAAGTAAATAATCTAATTATAGCAATAGTTAGATCTTTGTTTTATGGCAAATACTACACTCATATATCACTGCACACACTAGCTGCATGTTCCTCAACAAGTAACTGAACTTTCTATCTCAAAGTCCTATTCTGGATGAACTAAACAGTATGTTTAGCACTGTAATAAATAGACTCTGGTCCCAGCCATAGTTTACATCAAATGCAGTCATGTAGCCATGAAAAACTAGCTTTTACATGCAACTGAAACAAATAGTGTAGATTGTTTTGCAATGTAAATGATTAGCCTCCAGCACTGGCCATAGGTTTAAAGTTGAATCAAACACAAGTGCTTAAACATGTAGACAAAAATAGCCTCTGGTACTACATCAGCACTAAATTGGTTTGAATAACAATGCATCAAGACCCTCTGGAACCATCCAAATGTTTAAAGTGGTAACAGACCCAGTTGCTTAAACATGTAATAAGATTAGCTTCTGGTACAAGCCATAGGTTTAGGACAACTACACAAAACACAGTTGCTAAGCCAGAGAAAGCAGCAGGTAATGGTTACACTGCACAAAATAGTACACAATCAGTTGTATAACATGTACTTACAGATAAACTTGCCATGAGAAAATGAGTTTTGGTGTCTCTTTTTCCATTTCTGTAGCAAAAGAATTACAACTTTTCTTTTTTCTATTACCTTTGAAGAATAATCATAGTCATATTTGATGACACTGTTACTTTGTTTCAGAAGATAGTTTTACCATGCAGTCATTACGATGACCTTTGCCTAAATGGGAAATAAACTTGACAATAATTGATCTATGACAGCATCTGTATTATGAAGAGTTTGGATAGGGATATTTGTTCATGGGTTCATAGGTGTTTACTAAGCTAATGACCGCTACGGCCTTTTAAGCCTAGCCATACATCCCAAATCTCTGATAAGTTCTGGAACCATCGATAAGTGTAATCAGAGGCTTGGGAGATGAAACATTTAGAAGCAGGGGCCTGGGATATGAATCATTTCCAGGTATCCTGTTTCCATTAAAGATATAGGTAGGAAACCAGAGGTGAATTTCCTATTCCCCATGCAATTGTCCAAGTTACACTTGAATTGGGTTAGAGTGGAACTCTGATCACATGTATGGGGAACCTGTTCCAGAGAGGGTGTAGTATCTGGGATACATACCTGTCTCTCCAGCAGGTCCTAGTTATATCACTGACAAAGTTGAAGTCTTTAGAATGAGTAATTCCGGTACTGTTTGTTTTGCAGATTTAAAAGAGGTCCATCAGGCTGGAGTCCAACAATGCCTTGTATGCCAGTCATAGATCTCCCTCAACAACCTGTTGGAGACAGAATACAGGGACAGGGCTTTGAGGTGGTCTACAAAGGACAATTGTTGAATGTGCCTTTTTGGGTACATACCGAAGGGTGCATTGTACTCAATGATAGGTGTGATGAATGTTGAATATAGTGGACCAATGACCTCCTTGGACATAGATGCCATTTGTTTATAAGTCGCACAATGTAGAATGATATCCTTACTACTGTAGATATGTGATGGTCAAAGGCCAGTTTACTGTCTATATGTGTCCCTCAGTACTTGACTATGGGGTCGACTATTAGGGATATGCTGTCAATATTATAGTTACAGGAGGTGGATGACTTCCTGAAGGATACTATTGTGCATTTCTTGGTATTTCGTTTTGATCCATGGCTCTAACACAAGTTATTTGTCTGGACCAGCCCTTCCTGCAGAACATTGGTGTCAGTGGGGGATTCGTTGACTGCTCCCACTAGGCTGAGTAGGTATGACTTGCCCTTGATGAAACCAAATTGGGTTGTGTCCAGTGTCTGGAGGTTTCCTATGTCATTAATGATTCTTTCCATGGCTTTGCATATGAGACCAATGAGACTTATGGGTCTGTAGTTTCTAAGGTCTTTAGATGGTCCACCTTTGTGCAGACAGATGACTGCTGCTGTTCTCCATTCATGAATCATGAAGCCTGTTTTGCTATGACCTTTTGATTCCAGGAGAAAATCGTTCATCTATATTTAGAGTTTTTTGGAAGCCATGTATGTATAAAAGTAATCATATTTTCTCTTTTTAATGTTTACAGGATGCCACATATTATGAGGTTATTTGGACATGTCTTGTTATCTAAGTAGTCATTTTTTCCCAACAATCAATTATTTTGTTTTAGCAGAAAGTCAGTCCTCCTTATTGTTACATTCAATTCATGCCATTCAGCGAATCTTCAACAGTGTCGATTTGAGAGACTTGTTCTTAGATTACATCTTTAAATAGTTCTAGTTGTTTGTTGCAGTCTTCTTTTAATGAATCAGTTTTAATGTCTAATATGTCAATCTTTATAGATTGTAGAAGTCTATTTTTGAATGTCCTTCATCATATTTAAATCTTGTGAAGTATTTGCCAGATGACTCATTTCTGTATATTATATTATATTCAGATATTCGGACTTAATATGGCAGGGATTTTTTCTTTGTATCGATTTCAGCAAGTTTAAATTACTATACTCATAAATGTTTAAATTCATCAAAATGTTACTTATTAAATTAAGTTTATATAATCCTGTAAAATATAAAAAAATGCATTGCTAATTCATGGTGCTGCTATCATTTGGCCATTATGGCTCTGCCTCATAAAAATATTCTATTACATTTCTCCTTGTTCCTTTTTTCCAATAGAGTAGGATTCCATTTTTTTTTTGGCGGGGTAAATTTAGAGAAGAACAGAAGTTCAACAAATATTCTCTCAACAGCAATCCCGGAATCCTCCACAGTGTTTACTTTTATGATGGTTCATAAAAGTGCCTTTTTCAAAAGTTTAAGGCTACCTAATATCTAAAACAATGTCAACGAGACTGCGTTTTCAGTTTGTATCACACCACTACAGCACACCTGCTGTCCTCATTGTTCTTATGATACATTTTCAAAATGCTAAAAGTGTTCAGCTCTTGCATCAATGATTTTTTTTAGATAATTAGTACAAATAATATATTTGAGCTTAAAATGAAAAGTAGTGACAATGTAAAAACTGTCGTCTAAAGCAAAGGTACTATACCTATTGACTTGAACTGTCACTCTTGACTCTGAATGCCTGTTATGCTGCATTCTGATGCTCAAGTGACAATGTACCAAGTTCCACTGCATTGTGATAAACAGTAGAAGTGTGGCTAGCTAATTTTACACCCACAGCTGTCCTCCAATCTGGCACCCCTCACAAGTTTAAGATGAGGATGAATTAAGGGACTTTTCTCCTTTTAAACTGTAGCAAACTGTTTGCTACATTTGTAGCAAGCAGCTGCTATGGTTCATGCCACACACAGACTGCTGCTGTGTTTCAGTTTTGACTGCAAATGCAATATAGGCATTTATTAGTAACTGCCAGCATAAACTGAAGACCAGTCGGGATCTATCTATTGCATCCCCTAACACTTTGTGCCTGGGATGGCTGCTCCTTCTTCCTACTCTAGCTAAGCCTCTGCTCAAGTAACAGAGTACCAAGGTCTACATACTGATGTTCAAGTGATAGTGTGCCAGACTCCACTTTGGTAAACAACATCAGGGAAGTCTCTGTCCAAAATGCAGAAACTGACAGATTAATTTCCATGTTTTTGAACAGGGGCTATCTAGAGTCTCTACTAAATTTAATTAAAGATGAGGTAGTAAATGGTAGACAAGACAGGCTAGCACCCCTTTTGAATGATGGTTCTACTTTTGTGATGGGGTAAACAAGAATGAGAAAGCATTATTTGGATTATTTTTCTTCGTAGCATACTCATGTTCATATATTCTTTGGGCAAGGCGTTTCTCAGTTTTTCCAATATAAAATACTGGAGATGAGTTGAACACAGCTAAATACACAATTGACTTAGAATTGCAGTTGTATTTGCCTTTCAAAGAATATCTTATATTTCTTAGATAAAAATGATCACCATTGTTTACTTTATGGCACCAATGACATGCCCCACACCTTGTCATACCTAAATTCAATTGGGCAGGCATATAGGTGGCTTGTTTACCTTTCCGGTACACAATTTTTGATTTCTTATTCATGTGGTTCCTTATGTAAGGGTCTTCTATTAAAATGGACCAATTTTTTACAATACATCTTTGATTAACTTATGATCTTGAGTAAACGTAATAACTAGGGCTTTGGTAAAGTCAGACTTATTATGTGTTCCACAATTTTGCTCATATTGCACAATAGACACATCACTATAAATAGGACTGATGACATCATGGATGATCTTGGATTGATCTAAGATAGGTTTAAAATGACCATTCAATCTTTTACTGGTTACTTCCTGAATCAATGCATCTAAAAATTTACTAGGATATTCCCTATTAAGAATCATAGTACCAATGACATGTAGAGTAAGACATTCATCCAAAAATTCATCATATTTCGTTACCATCCGGGCTGCCCTAACAAGTTGTCCTTTGACAACAGATCTTTTTTGGTGCTCCGGATGTGAATTATTATAATGTAAAAAACAATTAGAATTGGTTGCTTTCCTGTGGATGACAGCTGTGTACATCTCATTAACCCTGTCTTTTTCTAGGTGAACATCCAAATAATTCATATATTCAGCACTGATATCCCAAGTGAACCGCAAAAACTCTGTAGTGCCATTTATATATACAAGAAATTCATTCAATAACTCCTGTGCCCCTGTCCATATAATACTGCTGTCATCCTGAAATCTGTGGTAAGACTTTAAGCATGTCTTAAACTTGGAATTGAATATAAAATTCCTTTCACAATAGGCCATCGCCATGTTTGCATAGGCTCCCCCACAAGGTGACCAATTGGCGATGCATTTTTTCTGCAAGAAATGCTGCTTGTTAAAATTAACAAAATTATTGCTCAACACCATTTCTAGTAGTTCCATAATAAGGTTAGTTGTCTCGTGTCCAACTTTATGATGGATGAGCATCTCATTAACCCATTCTAAACCTATGGTCTGTGGAATTACTGTAGAAAGATCACATACATCTATTGTAATCAAGATGTCATTATGGTCAAACTGAATATCATTCATATGTTGTAAAAATGACCACAAATTTTTACATACTTGTGATTCTTTTCCTAAGATGTTCTTGAGCTCATAATCTATATATTTTGCACATGTAGAAGTAATGGATCCCATCCACTAATGGACACATCGGGGGATCAAATATAATTTTGTGGATTTTAGGGGTTCCAAAACAGACAGGAATTCTTGGGGTAGTTATATTCAAATAATTATATAAGTCCAAGTTAATCCGTCTTTCCAAAAAATATCATTTAATTGTTCATATATTTTTCTATAAGCCCCATTTAACTCATTAAGAGAAACTTCAACATACGCATATCCATCATAAAGTTGGACAAGTTTAAGACATGCTTAAAGTCTTACCACAGATTTCAGAATGACATCAGTATTATATGGACAGGGGCAGAGGAGTTATTGAATGAATTTCTTGTATATATAAATGGCACTACAGAGTTTTTGCGGTTGACTTGGGATATCAATGCTGAATATATGAATTATTTGGATGTTCACCTAGAAAAAGGCAGGGTTAATGAGATGTACACAGCTGTCATCCATAGGAAAGCAACCTATTCTAATTGTTTTTTACATTATAGTAGTTCACATCTGGAACACCAAAAAAGATCTGTTGTCAAAGGACAACGTGTTAGGGTGGCCCGGATGGTAACGAAATATGATGAATTTTTGGATGAATGTCTTAGTCTACATACTATGTTTCTTAATATGGAATATCCTTGTAAATTTGTAGATGCATTGATTCAGGAAGTAACCAGTAAAAGATTGAATGGTCATTTTAAACCTATCTTTGGATCAATCCAAGATCACTCATGATGTCATCAGTCTGATTTATAGTGATGGGCCCGTTGTGCAGTATGAGCAAATTTGTGGAACACAGGAACACATAATAAGTCTGACTTTACCAAAGATAACCACAAAAATAGCCAGCATGGTAAAGAAACCTGCATTTAATACATCAATGTAACAATTTTTTATATTAGCAGAACAACTGCTAATATAGTAACACCATATTTTGAATTGACCAATCAAAACCAGAACATACTAGTCACCTAGCCCAAATTTAAAGGTATATACAATACACACATAAACATCAAAAATAAGAAACATATGCATAAAAAATATATATTAAATATGTATACATACAAAATATAAATATCCCTTGACAACACTAGAAAAATTATTAATATATCAAAAAATATATATAAAATATATATATATATATATATATATATATATATATATATATATATATTTATGTGTGTGTATGTATATAAAAAATAATATATTTTTTGTATATGTTTCTTATTTTTGATGTTTACGTGTGTATTGCATATACCTTTAAATTTGGGCTAGGTGACTAATATGTTCTGGTTTTGATTGGTCAATTTAAAATATGGTGTTACTATATTAGCAGTTGTTCTGCTAATATAAAAAATTGTTACATTGATAAAGGTCATTGAGACTGAAACCGGTCTGTATTAAACACAGGTTTCTCTACCATGCTGGCTATTTTTGTGGTTTTATTTGTTCTCTAGTGCCGTGCAGTTGCCGTCCGTGCAAGGGGTCCTTGTTGTAGTTCCTGACTTTACCAAAGCCCTAGTTATTACATTTACTCAGGATCATAATTTAATCAAAGATGTATTTGTAAAAAATTGGTCCATTTTAAAAGAAGACCCTTACATAAGGAACCACATGAATGAGAAACCAAAAACTGTGTACCAGAAAGGCAAGAGTTTTAAGGACATTTTTAAACAAGCCACCTATATGCCTGCCCAATTAAATTTAGATATGACAAGGTGTGGGGCATGTCATTGGTGCCATAAAGTAAACAATGGTGATAATTTTTATCTAAGAAATATAAGATATTCTTTGAAAGGCAAATGCAACTGCAGTTCTAAGGCAATTGTGTATTTAGCTGTGTGCAACTCATGTCCAGTATTTTATATTGGAAAAACTGAAAGACGCTTTGCCCAAAGAATATATGAACATGAGTATGCTATAAAGAAAAATAATCCAAATAATGCTTTAGCAAAGTACATTTGTGAATATAATAGTCACCATTTTTCTTATATGGCCATTGACCATGTGAATGTTGAAGAAAACCAACCAAAAGAATTAAAATGGCAAATCAGATTACAGGCAGATACTTGGCCTGGAATCAATGAACATAGCTCTATTGCACCAGTTTTAAAACTGAAGGCCCTGCAAAGAAAGAAAATTAATTAATTAAAGTGCAATTCCTTATGAAGTTTTTAATGTATGTACTTCCTATGCATTGTCTATGTAATTTTATGATTTTTTACATCAATTTTTTTATATGAATTTATAATGTATTTATATGACATATTTATGATGATATTTTAACATTTCAATTATTGTCATATTTATTATTTGATATATTTATAACACTTTTAGGGTCATATGAGTAAATCCAACATATTTTACTATTTTTAATATATATTTTTAACAATATTTCAATACATCTACTTAATATTTATTAGGTTATTACGTATGCATGTCAATCATACTGAGGGTCCAATGAAAAATGACGTGGCAGTATAAAAGGATGTGATGTAACAATTTTTAAAATGTCTAATGAAGTTAAGCATGGTTTTAAACGAAAGCGCTAACACAGTGATTTATTTTTGTTAATAAAGTGTCTTTTGGAACTGGTGGATTTGTGGTCTTTAGCTGCGGAGACTGAGCTACATTTGCCCTTCTTATTTTATTTAGTTTGTGCCTGTTTTTCATTAGTTCGCAAGAATGAGAAAGACATGAGTTTAGCCCTTGTTTTACCATACAGCGGTAATGTTATTAAATACTCTGATACTGTCAGAACATGTGGAAATCTGTATTCACCCCTAAGTTAAAGAAAACATTAGGTGTGGTGCCACGGTTTGTTTTCAGCAAAGGGAAAAGTATTAGAAACCTTTCGGAAGGAATCTGCAATATAGTGACTGGAACCTACAAAAAAAAAAAAATGAACAAATGTGGGCATTGCAAATATTGTAGGTTCATTAATGACAGCCCTTATATTAGTGTGGAAAATTATAACTGGCACATTGGTTGTGCTAGTGATTTCAATTGTGACATTAATACCATTAAGAACACATGTAAAGGTTCACTACAGTGGCGGAGGAGAGGACCTGGAAAATCTTCTAGAATTAAAAGAATTAATGCGGCAGCTATGTCTTAATGTCAGTGATTCACCTGGTATAAATAATTGTGTATCTATGTCCAGTGTGTTAGAATGTAGGGCTGCCATATTTAAATAGTAATAATTCTTTAATTTGTAATAATGTTTTTACCTACACATATTATTTAGGCAATATGTATACCTATTTTGAAGTTGGATACATTGTTGCCTACATTATAATCTTATGGCTTGTAAATTTTATTTATAATTTTTACTACAAATTTTATTTAATAGAAATTTTACTTAACAGAAGTTTTCATTTATATGTTTAGCACAATTTATTGGTTCCTTAGGGGACAGTGTACAATATGGGTAATGGACATTAAGTACTTTAAAATGGATATAGTTTTTGTTGTGCTCCAGCTTTGACAGCAGGCATTGTATAAATGTTGTTACCACCTTTTTGATCTTTTACTCTGAGGAAGCCCTTTTTATGTTAACCTGTGGAAAATAAATGTATTTTTTTTTATTTTGGCTTTTTGCAAAACTGTTCTCTGTGTTAAGACCTGCAAGAGGTGAAAAACTCAGAGACATAGTAGTCTAAAAATCAAAAAGGCTTAGTCTGATGTATATTTTTATTTATTTATTTATTTATTTGCAGTTGGTTTACCAGGATAGTCCATTGGGTCAAAAGAACCCGTTTTCAATGGAGTCCTGGGGAGAAAAGCTCCAAAAAAGCAATAACAAAGTAGGTACAAACAGTGTCATGATAAATACAATAGTACAAGATACAGACATATGAGTTGAAACTTCAGGAAACAAACAAACAATACTCAAAATATTTAAAAATAAATTCAAACTTTAGGAATTCAAACAATACTATTTAGAGAAGAGTGATGTTGCTTTACCCATACAGAGTGGTTATTTTGTAAGGACAAAAGCTAATAAGGTACAATCAGGTCACATGAGTGTGAAGGGAGATGTAAATACCATATTTTTATGAGGGGTGGGAGCAAGAGCATTCCATTTGGCCTTTTATGAGGGGTGGGAGCAAGAGCATTCCCATTGGGAGCGTAGATACATATGAAGAGATTTTTTAAACATGTTATGATTGAGAGTAGTGCGAATTGATGGTGGAAGTGAGTTCCAGAGACGAGCTAGGTTAAAGGATAGTAAGTTTTTGCCTGGAGGACGAGTTGGTTTGTGTACTTCTAATAGGTTTTGATTGTTAGATCTTAAAGCCCTATTGGGTAGGTGCATCCTGAAGGTGGAGGACAGGGAGGGACAGAGAGATGGGTTAAGAATGAGCTTGTGGGCTAAAGTTAATTGAGTGTAGTTGAGTTGATTAGGTAACTCAAGCCAGTTTAGTTTTTGGAGAGAGGTGCAGTGGTGGGTGGAGGACCTGTGACCGTTTGCGAACCTGGCGATTTTGTTATAGCATGAAGAAAGTTGTTTTTTTATGCAATATACCTTCTGAGATAAGTCTTCCACATTGCATTAAGTCTCTTTGAATCTCAGGGTATTTTATGCTTCTTTAAGAATGCAATTTATGGCAATATAATTAATCTGAATCAATTATAAAGGTGATCTCATATTGCTTTTTTAAATACTGCTGTGCATATAGTTACTGAAGAAGCAAGTATTTGTAAAACAAGCAACAAACACAAATATTGCTGAATTTTTTTTTTCTAGAAGGAAAATACCTAATTGCTAACAGAAGTTGAGAGTGCACATCAATACAAACGTGAAATCTACATACAGGAAAAAGCATAGAAATGACACTGTACAATCACAACAGTACAAATATATTTGCATCTAACAGACTAGTAGCTAACCAGACAGATGGATAGCTATATGGGTACATATATACATATGCATTATATTTTATACATACATACATACATACATACATACATACATACATAAACAGCCATGAATGTTCTCAACAAAGATGAATAAATGTTGACCTCAGCTTGGATCACTGTTGGGATCTAGAAGAAAGGTTCTGATGAATTATCAAACCTGATGGGCATGCCTTCCTATGAGGAGACAGCACCAAGGCAGTTAGCCTAGTACTCACCTATGAAAGCTCCAACTTCTATATCAAAAATCAAGGTTCTGTCAGAAAAAAAATGTTATTGTTTTTTGCAGGTGAAAGGTGAGGGGGAATCAGCTACCTCAGGTGAAGGAGTTAAAGTAACATAGGAGCTACTTATGAGTGAAGATATAGGAAGGTGGATAACAAGAGTGAGCAACAAATGGGCATAACAGTGATAGTGCTGCAGGTATTGTACAGGACTGTGGTGAGAAAAAGAGACATAAGTCATGGGGTTGACCAGTTTGTGTCTCCATAATCACCAATAGTCACTAGCTTTGGATAGTGACTGAAAAGTTGAAATCACTGCTATTAATAGTGGTCATGAGGTTCATTTACATGGTTACTGAATTCATGAAGACAATGAGGGTCTTTGCAATCCAAAAGGACCTCAGAATATAAACACTGCTTTTCACATTTAGAAGAGTCAGTTGAGGTCTTTGGGCACCTAGTGGCATAGCCCTTTGGCTGCCTTGCACAACAGGTGCACTAGATACAGCACAATAACAGAATGTCCATAGGCTCACACGTAGGAGGTGGGAACTGTTGTAAAGGATGAGGAAGTCTGGTCTCCTCGCTTGCCTTTACATGAGTACCAGGATGCCACTCCCAAATGAAGGACGTGCATTTGTATCAAGCTTCATCTGACAAGAATTGAAGCTTTGACCATTTATGATATACTTTGTCCTTCTAATTATAAGCACTTTAACCTTATTATTGTTTAAGTGGGTATTCATACTGGAATTTGTATCACAGGTGCACAATCCTGTGATGCTTGATCATGCACTCACAATCTGGGATAAGGAATTAGCGGAGATTCAATCCTGTTACCATATGAGGGGCAATACCCAGATTAAGTGCATCCTTCCATCACAAGACCATCACAGGACTTAAGGACAGAGATGCATGTGTCAATTTCTTTACAAAATGGCTAATGCACAGCCACTTATCAGGGAGTGGCTGATTGTGAGCCTGATTGTTTGCAGTTAGAACGGAATTCTGCTCTGTGGTTGTAGAGTGAAATGCCTCAGTACTGTCATATCACATAAATGTTGTGGTATGTGTTCTGATTGCTTATTAGAGCCTGAATATCTTTGCTTTTCTGGTCACATTTTTTCCATCCTGCATGGTGTGGTTCCATCCTGTATTTAACGATTGTTGGTGCCTTACCAACAAGCTGTGACTTTCCTTTCACTCTCGTTGATACTACTGGTAGTTTCCAGGATGAAAGGACATACTCCGTGCTGCAGATCATTTTCTGTCTGGACACAGGATCTGTGCAATCTGCTACTTACGTGACTCCAGGACTGCTGCTCTCTTGAAAGCTTCAGGAGATTACCTGAGACCTCTTTTTTACAGAGAAATTCAAGTACATCTGTAAATTCTCAATGTAAATGTTATCTGCCAGTTAAATGTTCTGCATCACACCAGTATATTTATTTTTAAACGTATGTTTATTTTTTGACAAGGAGTTTATGTGATTTATTTTGTATGCTATTAATTGACTGAGTTCCCATGTAAATGACTGATTGCTTGACTTATTAAAGTCTGCCCTGATCAGCTTGCTACTGTGACCATTACCAGAATTAGTGATACAGCAAATAAATGTAAATAGACACACATATACACAAGCATCAAATGGAAAATATAATTTATTTTTTATTTGTCAAACATTTTTAATTAGGTGGATAGACTTGTCCAGAGCCCCTGTTCAGCCACAGCCAGCCCACTGTTTATTGATAATTACAATACAATGAACAAAAATGGGGGGGGGTCAAGTAACTGACACGTTCACTACTGGCAAGAGACGAGAATAGCATGTTCTAGAAGTGGCTTTAAGTTAGACCAATGACAGCAATTAAGACTATGACTCTCTGGGAATGACATTAAATGAAAGTTCACAACTTGATAAGACTTGTCTAAAAATTAAGGTCAGCGACAGTTTCTAAAATCTGTTCTTCCATACTTTTTAAAATAATGTATTGGTTGTGTGGTCTGGTATCAATAACTGAAATGTATTTATTTATTTATTTTCTATAATAAACAGAGAAGTCTAAATGGGCAAAGCTTGTTTTCAGTGGAGTACAGGGAAACCTGCTTCATATGCACTTATTACAGTTAATGTTACATGTGCTCTCTAAAGAAGTATTAAACGAGGCTACTGAATGCAAACAGTGGTTAGTTAAAAGCACACTAAGTTAATTTGTAGCGTTTGAAATTAAACACAACACTATTGCAGGTGCATGATTATCATTGCATATCATGAAATTCAATTGGACAAAAGAATCAATTGGTATGAACACTGTAACAAACTGCACAGTAACAAAGTCACAATATTCTCATATTAAAAAGCCTGTAAAAATTCTAGGTGTCTTCTTAAATGTGAATGTAATGAATGAATCTTTCAATAAACAGAGGATAGTAAGGCTTTGAAGAAGTGATTGATACAGAGGATTTAATGTCAAAGAAGCTAGATTATAACAAATCCAGAATCCATTCAAAGAAGCAAAACCTGTAATTAAGAAGGGTAACTAAATTATTAACTGGGAATGTTAAAGGAAGGAAGTGGAAGGATCTAATGAATGGGGGGACAGGAGGGGAAAGGAAGGTGGTAAGGGGAATGGAGGAGATAGATGTGAAATGACTTAAAGCCAGTGTACATAACCCAAACTATGCAGAGGAGGGAAGACTAGAACAGCAGGGGGAAAGAAGACAGATGGGAAGAGGTAGAGAGTCAGACTATTTCAGATACAGGGCTGCAAACTTACTATCATTGAGTTGAAGGCCTCCCTCCCCCAGTTTAGGTTCTACTTAGGTATGTTTCCATATGCACAAAAAGTACTAGTGATGGGGTGTGCCCCCTGCAACCCAGGCAGAGAGATGTGGCTGCACTACTCATGTAATGAACTATATCTACTCCAAGATTACTGTAATGTTTAAGTGTTGGTATAAGAGGACAGCGGATACAAATCCGCCTCTTGTTAGTGCATTTTATGTTCGGATAGTGGACTATACCAGGTTTTGTCAATCTTCATATGCAGTTAATCCAAGTCATTATAAATCTATTTAAAGAATTAACTGTTTCTCCCAGGATAATGCATGACTATCATCAAATGATGCTTATGCATTTCCCAGTGAAAACTGACAGTCTCGTTCACTGACTTTTTATTTTTATAAGAATTAAAAACAAAATCACTCTGAATAACTTTCTGTTGCAGATGTCAAGCTTGCCTTCATTTTTTTCCCAGATTTATGCAAGATGCCTCAAATCCCTGAACCTTGGCCGAAATGCTATCCAGAATGAAGGAATTCACAGACTTAAAGAAGCACTCATCTGTAACCGTTCACTGCAGAATTTGGGACTGGTTGCAACAAAGATCACCTGTGAAGGTACAATAAATTTCCTGAAAAAATACAAGCAAATGGATTTCTGTTCTGTTAATGAGCCTAATATTTTTTATTACTGACATTAAGTGTTGATATAATGTGCAGAGATGTAGCATCTATGTATCTATTGTGTGGGGAGTTTGGAAGTTTACAGGCATAAAAGCAATGCCAGGCTAGAAACGGATAAATACAGAAATTATAAAAAATATACAAAAAATTGCTCTGTCATCAGCATAATGAAGGGATAAAGTTTAAGCATACCCTGGAAATTTCTGAAAATGTAAGAATTGTAGCCTGAAATACGTAAGAAATTTGATTGCAGTTTACTGGCAGCACATCAGGAGTGGGGGTGAAGGGTGATATCACCATTGCCACATATGTGAAGGTGGGTTACCATTTGTTGATCCTAAATCTGACAGGAGACTGTGACCACTGCCCCTGAATGTGATGCCTAAATCGCTGTTAACATTGGGGTCTGAATCCCACCACTGTCAACCAAGAGTGAAATAATAGTAAGAAAGTGCATGCAAGTCTGTTTAAAGGAATTAGTTTACATAGTGCAACCTGGTTTCACAAGCATAAAGAGAATGTCTACTGCTGTATGGACTTCCATCTGCCACACTCAGACTGAACTACAGCCAGGCCACTTTCAGAGCTATGTATTTGACCCAACACTCCCACAGAGCCCTGTCTCTCTGTGAACCAATACCTTCTAGAGCCGCTTTATCTATGGTAGCTGGCTTTCACACAAAGCTTGATTTACACACACACACACACACACACACACACACACACACACACACACACACACACACACACACACACACACACACACACACACACACAAATTCCTAAGGTTGACTAGCAGAAATCTGCAATTCCCCACAGTTTTCTTCCTGGTACAGTAGTACTGTCATCAACCTAGCGAAGTCAGAGACTTACATTTATCTGCTACTCCTAAATCAAGCCAGATATACCAGTTAATACTTCAATAGTAGTAGGCCTTAAGCAATCTACAGAGAGATGTGTGGTGTACAGCTTGCCAGCCAGTAGTGTAAGTAACGATTAACATCATGTCAGATAAACAACAGTGCATACATATACCTATATTAAATAAATACCAACCATAAGTGGTTTATGTAAATAATATATTGCAAATACAGAGTAAAATATATGTATAGGCACTCTTGAGTCACCCCCACTGATCTCCCTAAGCTTAGTCCTGAGGTTGGACGGCGCAGTGGTGCAGAAGTAGCATCACCTCACAGCAACAGGTTCTCCGGTTTGATTCTCGGCTGGGTGCCTTCTGTGTGGCACTTGTATGTCCTCCCTGCATTCGTGTGGGTTTCCTCTGGGTGGTCCAGTTTCCTCCAACATTGCAAAGACATGCATCTGGAGCATTTCTCCCCAGGCCTCTGCTGTAAATTGGCTTTGTTCCATGTCGGACTTTCCCGGTAGACAAATGTTAAATAAAAATAAATAAAGTTTATAACCAATTCCAGAGCAGACTGTTTGTGGGAATCATGCTCAACCTCCCACTCATCCCCATTTTAATCCAGAAGCTCCCCCTACCCTGTCACAATACAGTAGTTCAAAGTGTGAAAAGCCTGTGGATTGCTGGAACATCTCCCTGTTTGTAAAGAGAAGATAGGGCAGTTGCTTGATCCATTCCCTGTTAAACTGGTCTGCAAATGCCCTCAAAATTATCTTCCATTTAGACTTAAACCTCTTCACCAGCCCATTGTCTGTGGAAGGTCGGGGGGTTAGTCTTTAAGGTGATTTATGACACAAAACTTTTACAAACATGCCAGTAGGTCTGACATAAAGTTGACACCTCTATCCATCATTATTTTCCTAGGAAATCCTACCCTGCTGAAAATATCAGGCAAAGCATTTGCTATCTTCTCTTCTTCAAAGTAAGACAGAGTCACTGCTTCTGGGTACATCGTGGCATAATCCAACACTACCAGGATATATTTCTTACCTGTGGAACTTGGGGTACTCAGAGGTTCAACAATATCCATAGCTACACTGTGAAATGGTTCCTCAGTAACAAGCAATGACATCAAAGAAGCATTAGCTTTGTTTCCCTTCTTGCCAAACTTCTGGCACTGCTCACAGGTTCTAAAAGTACCTTGTTAAATCCTTTGCAGTCCCAGGTCAATAAAAGGACTGCATAAGCCATCATTTTGTATGCTTTATGTCCATATGGTCTGCAAAAGAAATAGCATGGATTATGGTCAGAAGTTCCAGTTTGTAGACCATGAATACTTCCAACTGCTGCATTACTTTTCCCTGAAGCTGTCCTTCAAGGATCCAGTCCCTCTGCAAAAATCCTATGTTCCAGTATATGGATTCCTTCTGTCTTTAAATACCAGGATCCTTCTTGGCTACCTCCATCAAGTCTGTAAAGAAAGATCTGGGAATTGACGCCCCCTCACCCCCTTTCAGATCCCCTTCCAAAGGAAGTCTGATACCCTCTGCCAGTGGTGCCTCATGTTCTGGCTGTCTACTATCACTTTCCCCTCCTCTAGAAGTAGCAGCTTCCAAAGGAAGCCCATTACCTTTCCTCAGCTGTGGCTCAGATCGTGGGTCTTTGCTACTGACCAGTTCCATCTCTGAAGTAGCAATATCATCAGCCCCAGATGGGGCTCTGGGTTTTGGCTGGGCCTCCACCCTACTTTCTTCGATAAGTGTTTGCCTTCATGCTTGGTTGCATGAAACTGCATGCACATTTGGTACTGTACTATCAAAGTCATTCTCAATTAGAACATCAGCAGGAATGTCCTCAAACACAGCTGCTTGCTTGCTACTTTGTCCTTTTCCAGTCCAGATATATTCTGAACAATGTTACCTGAAAAGGTTTCCCACATTAGGCCCTAAATTATATGGTCTTTCAGGCAACTAGTACTCCAGTCTGACTACTGCAATTTGACTATGGTTATGTCTGAGACTGTGTCCCTTTTGCAGTAGCCTCCTTCCCCTCTACCAGGATAGGATACAGACTCCTGTACTAGTTAGCCGCAACCTGTTGTCTCTAAACAACCCGCTACAACAAAGTGCTGATCTTGTTTGATGTTTCCTGAGACATAGTCCCCTCCCCCACCTCAGTGGACAGCAAGGCTGTACATGCCCATTCAGTTACATTTCAAACATCTAACTCCAAATCCTGAACATGTACCAGAAGCTATGGGTGTACCCTTCTGGGTGGCTTGGGCTGTCCCCATGGGTTCTGCTATACCCATGTGCAGTGCTGGGTCCCATCCTATGTAGTGGCAACCTGCTTGTGAGTTAAAGGTCCGTTTTCCTCCCCATCTTCTCAACAGAGTTATGTTCCCACCCTGCTAGCCACATTCTCATGTAATCAAGCATAGTGCTAAGGGCTTGTTTCCTCATGAAACCATCTACTTTCATCTCAGATGTGGTAACCTTGTAGCCACTTACCCATCTGAGAAAATAAGTCCTGATTTCTCCAATATACTCAGTCATAATTTCATCTTTGTTTGAATAGGAAGTGTGTTCCAGAGACTGCCCTTGTATCCACTCATACATCTGAGAAAATAAGTGCTGATTTCTGCAATATGCTCTGTCATAATTTCATCCATGTTTGTATAGGAAGTCTGTTCCAGCCATTGCCCCTTGTTTGAAACACACTTCCTATTCACATTAAGCAGAGCCTTCATCAAGCCCTCTTCAAATGCAATGTGGATCATTGGATGGGGAATCACTAATTCACACCTGGGAAAGTGCCTATGTCCTTTATGGACAGGAGCAACCTGTAAGATACTCAGGGCATAGGTACAAATCCATGCCTTCCTCTTGCCCCTAGGAGCCATATATTGGGTCAAATTGGATTATATTGGCTAGGTTTTAGGGGCTCTTCAGTCGTTAGCCTAGTAATCTCCTATGAACTTATGAACTTATATTCTCTAAACATTTTTCTGTACAGTTCTGGTGTCAGTTTATAAAAAGGAAGTAAACATTCTTTAATGCTTGCATACTTTATATAATCAACATCAGTATCTTTAGAAACTGCATGCATTCCTTTACCCATGAGCAAGGGTGTTAAAAGCCTCACCTACTGCTCTTGGTCATCTTGGTGCTGAATACACACCCTGTCAAAGGCTTTTATAAAAAATCCAAATCAACCCCTTCCGTATATTGAGGAACAATATTTGTACTGACCTGGATTTCTTTTATGTGATTCCCCCCTCAGCATTACTAGTGTACTTCTGACATCAGAAGGTCATCTACTTTTCTTTCTGGTGCTGATTTTCTCTCTCTTCTGCTTCAGCTGCCTTGAGTTCCTTGTGCTTCCATTCTAGTGCCAGTCTTTGTAATTCCTGCAGGGCTGCAAATACCTCTTCTGATTGAACTGACTGTCTTTTTTTTCCAAAATGTTTTTATTCATTTTATAACAAAATAACTTAACAGTATAGTAACAAGAAAAAACAAACTATGTACAATGTCCATAACAACTAAAGGGGCAATATACATAGGAGAACACTTACTATTTCACTAACAGATTAGACAATTTTGTCTAAGCAATTAAATGATGAGTTGTGTTGTTAGTCCTTGCTTTTATATTAGTAATCTCATTCTTACAAATGTATTTCACAAGATGAATAAACTCAAGTTTAAAGTCAGGAGTAGACTGGGATTTCCAATTTTTAGTAACAATTTTCCTTGCCATAGAGAGGATAGACCATAGTAAAAATGTTTGGTTTTTAGTAATGAATTCAGGAACAAGAACATTGAAAAGGATAAGGGAGCCAGAAATTATACAGTTGTCATTCAATAGAGCTTTACAAAGATGTTTAAATTCTAACCAAAATGGGGAAATTATTTTGCAATTAACAACCACATGTATCCAGTCAGCATCATCTTTTTCTGAGAATACTTGTCTATTAACTTCACTCGAATAATTCCAAAAAGAAATATCTGTTTTGCTAAAATCATTTCTGAGAATGTTATAAATAACAGATATGTATGAAGTGTTCTTGGGTGAGCTATTAATAATTGTTGAGATAAAATCCAAGATTTTTAAATCATTCTTACTGTATGCCTCTAATGAGGGTACGAGCTTAGTATGTATAAAATCCTTACAAGTTTGAATGTCCAACCAATTGCAATTTTGCAAACTATATCTGCTGATCAAATAGTTTGAGAACTTATTTTATTAGCTGAGAGAAATTGATTCCAATATAATAGGTCACCCTTCTTAAGTTCTAGCATTTTCTGAGTATCAAAAGATATCAAACACTCATTTGTGTAAGCAATAGAAAACATAATTATTAATAAATTCTTAATTCACTGATTAGAAAACATAAGTTTTTTAAACAACAGCAATATTTGGTTTATAAGAGGTGTGAGAACAAGTTTTGACCTTTCACTTTGAATGTATATTTTTAAAATCCATATAAAGATGTTTGTATGTATTTGAGTATATGGTTCAAGCAATGTCCTATTACTATTAAGAAGTAAGGTTTCATGCATTGATTTCCAATATGATATATAAGAAGTATTATTTCAACGCAACACTATGTTAATAATTGCAGAGTTTAAATAAAAATCAATATTTGGAAACCCTATACCTCCTTCATCCCAGCTTGTGGTGTGCCAGAGAAGAGAAATTCTTGTTTTTTCGGGAAGTTGAGTAATAAGTTAATAATTTTCTGTTTAATTTTAACAGGTGGGGGAATTATTAAAGCTTGGCCAATGAAAAAGATTTTAGGTAACAGTATCATTTTGAGTAAAGTTAGTCTGTCTTCAAATGTGAAGAAGAGTCTGTTCCAACTGTCAGTTAAACTAGTAATTGAGTTTATAAGTTGTTGGTAATTAGATGTGAGTTATTTGTTTATAATTAGATTCAATAATGATACCTAGATATTTAATATGCGTGCCCTCCCAGGTTATGTCGCTTTTTGACCTAAGTTTCATAATAACATTTTTATTCACTAGAAGTGCCTGAGTTTTTTGATTGAATTTTAGACTAGAGATGTTTGCAAAAAAGTCTAGATTATGTAATAGGTGAGCTACTGAATTTTCAATATCATTAGAAGTTATTAGTAGGTCATCAGCAAACAGTTGTATCTTGGGGGATAATTTGCCTGACACTTTATATCCTTTAATGCTGTCATTATTTCTAAAATAATTTGCAAGAGGCTCAATAGCCAGTGCAAAGAGTAATGGGGAGATGGGGCACCCCTGTTTAGTACCTCTTAATATTTCGAATGGGCTAGGTAGATACAATCCAACCTTTACACAGGCTATGGACTTTTCATATAGTTTTTTTTAATCCTATAAAGTTTGGGGAGAAATTGTGTTTTTGCAGAGCTTTAAACAGATATGGCCAACTTATGGAGTCGAAAGCTTTATCTATATCAAGGCTTAAAATAGTTTGCTAAGTCTGTTAAGGACAGTAATCTAATTACATTGTCTTGTACCGTTCTGTTTTTGATAAACCTGGTTTGGTGTTCATGAATTAATATTGAAATAATATTATTGAATTTGTCTTCTAAGATAGACATGAATATCTTGTAATCGATGTTCGCAAAGAAATTGGCCTGTATGATGTGCAAAGATCGGGCTCTTTTTTTGGTTTTAAGATGGGAGATATGATAGAATATTTCCATGAGGGGGAATGTTTGCTGTAGTTTTAACTTCTTGAAATGCATTGAGTAAGATTTTCAAGATGTTATCAGGTAAGGGTTTGCAAAATTCCGGAATTAGACCATCCAGCCCTGGTGTCTTTTTTGTCTTAACATTTTTTTTTGTTTCTTTAATTCTTTAAAGGAAAAGGGTTTGTCTATGTTATTAATATTGTGTTTGGATAGCTTTTTTTGAATATTATTAGCAAGAAAGGTGTATATACTTTTGTTATCCCTCGTAGATGAGTTATTATTGTTAATATCTTGTAATGGCTTTTAAAACATAATAAGATAATGTTTAGATCTGTGACTATAATAGTCTGATTATTTCTAGTGTATTTCTTTTATATGACTTTTTTCATTTAAATATTTAGATCTAATTGTAATCCTGTGCATACTCTTGGGATTAATTAACTAGGATTGTAATCTGATTTTTTTTCTAGATTTATTGATATTTTATGCTGCATAATATCCTGATATTCCTTGTTCAGTTTACATATGTCAGCTGATGCAGATTTGTCATTTGCTGTACGTTTTAGTTTTAGTTCATCAATTTCTTTTTGTATGTCTACCAGTTTTTATCCCACTCTTTCCTTTTATTTCTATACCAACTTTTGACTTTACCCATGTAACACTACCTTTAAAGTGTCCCTTAGGATAATATCTGAAACCTTTCCATTATTATTAGCATCTAGGTAAAGCTATATTTCATCTAGAAACCATAATTTAAATCCTTGTACTGTTACTAGATAAACAGAAGTTTAAGGGGTCAGTATTAAGTGTTACATTGAAGGTGATAGCATTGTAGTCAGACATAGGGCATGAAGTCAGGATTACATTATCAGTTTTAGCCAGAACTGGTTACAAAGACTGTGTCTATGTTGGTATGTGTGCCAAATCTGTAAGAGTAGTGAGAATATTTCAGGGACGATAGTATTTTTATACTGTCTGTCAATTAGGTTTCTGTCTATTATGTAGTTGTTTAAGTGCTTGTTAACAGGGGACATCTTGAAGGGCTTAGAGCTTGTGGTATCAGTGGGGGACAAGATACAATTAAAATCACCTGCAAATAGTAACTCCACTTTAGACTTTAATGTTATGGTGTCTAAATGTTTTTTCAACGTTTTAGTCCCAATACCCGGTATCCAGTAGGTGTTTGAAAAAGTGTACATCTTTTTATCTAGTTTTAGTATGACTAAAGCAAGCATACCATCATCGTTTGTGTATGAGCCATTTATTTCTGGAATTCTCATTGATTTTCTGTGTAAAATTAAGACACCTCTTGTTTTATGGCTGTAGGTTGAACTTACCAAAATCTTATAATCCTTAAAGGTTAATTTGTTTAGATCTTCTGTTACCAAGTGGGATTCCTGAATGAATGCAGCATCTGCTTTATGTAGCATTAAATATTTGTTGGCACTAGACCTTTTCATGGGGTTATATTTTAAACAAATCACCTGTAGAAAGGATAGTCAGGTCATTGTGAATGAAAATATTTTTAGGGTAAAAACCTACATGGAAAAAATGTCCTATTCTAAGAAATGGAAATGTGTAGAGCATCTAAGCCTTGTTTTGGGCACGTGTTCAGACAGGATGGTGTGCATTTGTCAAGATCAGGGAAGAGAATTTTTGCAGCAGATATTTTGCAGTATTTGACAAATGTTAGGCAAGATTTTTGCCAGGTCAAAAATGTAACAGTTCTCAGATAGCAAAATTTGATGCAGCTCTGATGGTTTCTAATGCTAGAAGAATTAATAATAATTTTTTGTTATTGGAAAATTTGCTACATTCCCACAAGACTGATGTTGTTTGTGAAACATGGTTAAAGAACAATGACTAGAAACCAGTTCTGTCAGGGTATAAATGTTTTGACTGTAACAGACATTCTAACAAAAATCAGGTAGCGGTGTTATGATAGGGATTAAAGAT
Organism: Protopterus annectens; assembly: GCF_019279795.1. NCBI lineage: Eukaryota > Metazoa > Chordata > Ceratodontiformes > Protopteridae > Protopterus > Protopterus annectens. The sequence goes on from NC_056737.1 coordinate 1,032,479,844, forward strand.
GCCTGTGATTATTGCATGTTCAGTGATAATACCAATGCTACAGACTGAGTAACTGTGGTAATAAAGACAACTCTTGAACATATAACAATTGTTGGAGTGTATAGACCACCAAAGTCAAGTGCAAATGACATAGAGGAATTCATACATTTCTTGCATAAAACACATTAGGGAAGAATAATATTAGCTGGGGACTTCATTTTACCAGAAACAGACTGGAATAATATTGATTCAACTATGTTAGTAATGAAATCATTCACAGTGTATATTCAGGAACAACAATTGCTTCAGCTTGTAAAAAAAAAAAATACCAGGGAACAAAACATACTAGACATTGTGTTCCCAAAGAAATTATTGTAACTTCAAGTCAAGTTTTACCACCATTGATGTGTAATGATCATGGGGTTATAAATGTTCATTTGTTGCTAGATAATTCTGCAAAACTGAAATCTAAGCCAAATGCACAGAAGGTTAATTACAGATTATATGGAAGAAAAACAGTCACTATATAAAACTAACTGAATTGAGGTGTTCAGTGGAAAAACTGCAGATGGAATGTGGAAAGTTTTGAAAGAGAAATTGTTTGAGTGCAAAAAATCAAAAAATGTTTAATATCAGGATCTAGGCATACGACATTAGGGGGATATATTTCCATAAGAACAAAATATCTGATTAAGGTGAGAGACAAAAAATATAAGAAATGGAAGAGAGGTTAAACTACAACTTTGAAAACTGAAATAAACAAGCTGGACAAACAGATTAAGCATAATGAGAGACAAGATAAAGAAAATTAAGAAGAAAATTAATATAAGATATTGAACATAATAGGAAACCTTTTTTAGATACATAAGATTTGGAAGGAATAAAGTCACACAAATTGATAAACTGTGTGGAGATTCTAAAATGTATTCTCAGACACAACGGATTATAGATATGTTTACAAAATCTTATGCAAAACAGTTTGGCTCCACAAAAGGGGTGATAAGTTGTCTAAGTGACATCCTGGTAACTCCAGAGACTGGAATCAAATTACATTATATTGAAAAAGAACTGCACAAACTGGATCCAAGCAAAGCACTGGAGGAGATGGAATTAGTAACAATGACCTGAGAACACTTCTGCAAGAACTTCCAGTACCATTATATCTATTCTTCACTAGGTCATATAAATATGGGGAGATTCCTCAAGATTTGACACATGCTCTTATTAAGCCTGTCTTTAAGGGAAAGGAGAGTAGGACAAACCCAGATTCATATAAACCTTTAAGTCTACTTTCATGTTGTGGAAAAACAATGGAGAAGGTAATATTGGATAAGTTATTGTCAGAATTGGATAAGATGAGACGTGAAACCATATATCAACATGCATATGTTGAAAACAGATCTATTACCACCTGTAATATGAGATTCTATAACTATACAATAACAGCTATGAATGAAAAATTGTGCTGTGATGTAATTTATATAAATTTAACTTCAGCATTTGATAGGGTCATACACAAAACACCGGTCAATAAATTAGCACATCTAGGTATTGATGTACTCTTGATAAGATGGGTAGCTGCATGGCATACAAATAGGACATGGCAAGTATCATACAGCAACTGGACAGGTTAAATCCTTGGTTACAGTCAGAGTGTCCCACAGGGCTCTATCTTAGGCCCTTACTTGTTTTGATTGTATCTTTCAGACCTAACTTTTTCATCTGATGTGTTCTACAGTCTATATGCAGACAGCCTGAAATTGGGTAAACTGATTACATGTGTTACTGATAAGGTATGTCTGCAAAGTAACTTGACTAAATTGACCATTTGGGCACAGGAGAATAGTATGCTGATAAATACATCAAAAACTAAGTATATGAGATTTGGGAGACATAAATTGAAAGGTGAATATTTAATACGGCACACAGTGATTGAAACTGTAGACTCATTTAAGGACCTGGGTATATGGGTAGATTCAGCTATGAGTTTTTCTAATCATGTTAACCAATCGGTTAATGATAGTTATAGAACTATAAGTTGTATAAAAGGATTTATAAAGTCTAGGAAATCAAAAATAATGAAGTCATTGTTAGTTACATTAGACCCAAACTTGAGTATGTATTAACAATATGGAAACCCTATAAGAAAACAAGCATGAGTAAACTGGAAAGAGTACAGTGGAAATATGCCAAGGACATCCATGGATGTGAAAATTTAAATTATTATGAAAGACTAAAATATGTGAACTTGTACAGTGTCTCTTACAAATATCTAAGAGGAGATCTTATTCAGGTATATAGGGTATTTAGAGACTACCTCTGGGAATGATTGGGGTTATCAAAAATTACTAGAAAATCATAGGATCATAGGATCATAGGAAGTTACTAGGCTATTGGCTCTGAGGCCCTTATAAGCCTAGGAAAGAGTTTAGCCCATGTTTAGACAAGTCAGCACCCAAGGCCCTTGTCCAGCAGGGACACAGGTGGAATCCCAGGGGTGTATTTTCTGTTTCCCATCCGGTTATCCAGGTTGTGCTTAAAAAGGGATAATGAGGTACTCTGCTTGACATGGAAAGGGAGTCTATTCCACAGATGGGGGAGTCTCTGGGACACAAATCTGTCCCACCAATAAGTCCTATTGATGTGACAGATCAGGTTGAGGTAGCACATGCAGCTTAATCAAGTGGGGCTTGACCTGCGGATATGCAGCAGTCCCATCAAGGCGGGGTCTGAGATTGCTTTGTATGCCAGAAAGAGGTCACCTCTGAGGAGTCTGTATGAAAATGAGTAGAGGCACAAGACTTTTAGCCTATCTGTGTAGGGTAGATGTTTGAGGCCCTGGATTCTTCTGGTGAGGAACCCCGGTGGTCTTGCCAGCTGCTGCATGTGCTTTGTGATGTACATGCCAAAGGGGGCATCGTACTCAATAATTGGCCTTATAAAGGAAAAATACAGGGATGCTAAATCCTCTTTGTCCCTGGATGAGATACCCTTACTTATGAGGTGGGCCATGTAGAAAGCTTTCCATACAACGGAAACAACATAGCGGTCAAAAGTCAGGTTGCTATCAACCTGGGTGCCCAAACCCCTCATGACTGATTGCATCCTTAGGACTCTGTTATTAATGTGCTAATATGTGGGGGTATCACTCTCCCCAAAGGGGATGATGATGATGCATTTTTTGGCATTCAGCTTGAAGCCATGTTTCTGGCACCAGTCATTTATTTGGGTGAGACCCTCTTGGGGGATGTCCACATCACTTGAGGAATTGATGACCACACTCAGCTTGCAGTCATCTGCAAACTTGGTCAGCCATAGCCCACTGGTTTTGGCCTGCACCTCAGAGAAGAATATACTGAATAACAGAGGCCCCAAGACTGAACCATGGGGTACACCGCTCATTACTGGTCTACTGCTTGAGGTGGCTTCCCCTATTTTAATTTAGTGGGTTCTATCACTGAGCCAGTTTGCTACCCATCTGATAACATATGGATTGTTGACTAGCTGAGAAAGTTTATCTATTAAGCCCAAGTGGGAAATAGTGTTAAAGGCTTTAGCCAAGTCAAGGTAGGCAGTGTGCACCGTCTTCCGCTCGTCCATGGCTTTGGTGACTGTCTCAAAGAAGTTGACCAGATTTAACAGACATGAACTCCCCCTTGACAAAGCCAAACTGTGTGGGGACGAGTGTTTGGAGGTTGCCAATGTCCCTGTTAATGAGGTCCATGATAATCCATTCCATGGCCTTGCAGATCAGGCTAGTTAGTGTGATGGGTCTATAATTTCCAGGATCAGTGGATGCTCCACCTTTTTGTAAAGGAATGACAGTGGCTGTCCTCCACTTGGCTGGGACAAACTCAGTACTCAGGCTTTGGTTGAATAGGGTGCCTAATGGTGCTGCAAGCTCATGCCTGAGTTCATGTAGGATGCTGCCTGGAATGTTATCGGGTCCCATGGAGGCTGTATTTTTTACCATTGAAAGGGCAGGGATGACCTGTTCCCTTGAGGTAAGGGGAGGGGGCAGGTACTGGGGATGTCCTGATTTACTGATGGGGCAAAAGAGGGGTGAAGTTTTTGCTGAATCTGTCAGTCAGTAGGTTGGTTATATCTACAGCATTTGTGTATGTGGTGTCCTTGACCACCAGTTCTGAACAGATCTGGGTGTTTCCTTTGAGATTGCAGACATATGTGAAGAAGGCCTTATGATTGTCTTTAGTATATGTAGCCAGTTTGGACTTGAAGTTGGCTTTACAGGATTTCACTAGTGCTAGGCACCCTGTCATATGCCTTCTCTAAGTCTACAAAAACACAATGCAACTCCTTCTGACCTTCTCTGTACTTCTCCATCAACACTCTCAGAGCATCCTTAGGACTCTGTTATTAATGTGCTAATATGTGGGGGCATCACTCTCCCCAAAGTGAAACTGGCTCTTGTTCAAACTAAGGAGAGATTGCTTCCAATTGGGCACCTGTTCCTTCTTGGTCCTGGACATCATTTTTTTCCTTTTGTTATATAGTTTATTTATTGCAGATGTCCACCAGACAAGTTTACTCTTCCTTGTGGAGGATGATTTTGTCCTGTCAGGTATTCCTGATTCCATGCAGCTATATAAGTGCTTGTATAGTACTTTAGTGTAGATTTGGAGGGTCTATATTAGAACATCGAACATCTGGACAGAGGAAGAATGACAAGGAGACATGGTGGTGGAATGAGGAAGTACAGGAAAGTATACAGAGAAAGAGGTTGGCAAAGAAGAAGTGGGATTGTCAGGGAGATGAAGAAAGTAGACAGGAGTATAAGGAGATGAGGTACATGGCAAAGAGAGAGGTGGCAAAGGCTAAGGATAACACATATGAAGAGTTGTATGAAAGGTTGGACACTAAGGAGGGAGAAAAGGACCTGTACCGATTGGCTAGACAGAGGGACCAAGCTAGGAAAGATGTGCAGCAGGTAAAGGTGATAAAGGATAATGAGGGAAACATACTCATAAGTGAGGAGAGTGTGTTGAGGAGATGGAAAGAGTACTTTGAGGGGTTGATGAATGAAGAAAATGAGAGGGAGAGAAGGTTGGATGATGTAGGGATAGTGAATCATGAAGTACAATGGATTAGCAAGGAGGAAGTAAGGATAGCTATGAAGAGAATGAAGAATGGAAAGGCTGCTGGCCCAGATGACATACCTGTTGAAGCATGGAGGTGTTTAGGTGAAATGGCAGTGGAGTTTTTAACCAGATTGTTTAACGAAATCTTGGAAAGTGAGAGGATGCCTGAGGAATGGAGAAAAAGGGTTTTGGTACCGATTTTTAAGAATAAGGGTGATGTGCAGAGCTGTAGTAACTACAGAGGGATTAAATTGATCAGTCAAAGCATGAAGTTATGGGAAAGAGTAGGGGAAGCAAGATTAAGAAGGGACATGATGATTAGTGATCAGCAGTATGGTTTCATGCCAGCAAAGAACACTACAGATGCAATGTTTGCTCTGAGAGTGTTGATGGAGAAGTACAGAGAAGGTCAGAAGGAGTTGCATTGTGTTTTTTTAGACTTAGAGAAGGCATATGACAGGGTGCCTAGAGAGGAGTTGTGGTATTGTATGAGGAAGTCAGGAGTGTCAGAGAAGTATGTAAGAGTGGTACAGGATATGTACGAGGGTAGTGGACAGCTTTGAGGTCTGCGGTGGGAGTGACAGATGCATTTAAGGTGGAGGTGGGGTTACATCAAGGATCAGCTCTGAGGCCTTTCTTATTTGCAATAGTGATGGACAGGTTAACAGATGAGATCAGACAGTCCCCGTGGGCTATGATGTTTGCAGATGACATTGTGATCTGTAGTGAGAGTAGGGAACAGGTGGAGGAGACCCTGGAGAGATGGAGATATGCTCTAGAGAGAAGAGGAATGAAGGTCAGCAGGACTAAGACAGAATATATGTGTGTGAATGAGGGGGAGGATAGAGGAATGGTGAGGATGCAAGGAGTAGAGGTGGCGAAGGTGGATGAGTTTAAATACTTGGGGTCAATAGTTCAGAGTAACGATGAGTGTGGAAGAGAGGTGAAGAAGAGAGTACAGGCAGGATGGAGTGGGTGGAGAAGAGTGATTTATGACAGACGAGTACCGATTTGTGACAGACAAGTACCTGTAAGAGTGAAATGGAAGGTCTACAAGAGGGTAGTGAGACCAGCTATGTTATATGGGTTGGAGACAGTGGCATTGACAAAAAGGCAGGAGTTTCAGCTGGATATGGCAGAATTAAAGATGCTAAGATTTGCACTGGGTGTGATGAGGGTGGACAGGATTAGGAATGAGTATATTAGAGGGTCAGCCCAGGTTGGAAGGTTTGGAGACAAAGCCAGAGAGGCACGATTGTGTTGGTTTGGACATGTGCTGAGGAGGGATGCAGAGTATATTGGGAAAAAGATGCTAAGGATGAAGCTACCAGGTAACAGGAAAAGAGGAAGGCCTAAGATAAGGTTTATGGATGTGGTGAGAGAGGACATGCAGGTGGTTGGTGTGACAGAGCAAGATGCAGAGGACAGGAAGAAATGGAAACAGGTGATCTGCTGTGGTGACCCCCTAACAGAAACAGCCGAAAGAAGATGATGATATTAGAATATCGAATGTTATAAATAGCGACCGCACACATGAGTGAAAATGCAAGACCTCAAAAACATTATTGTGGGGGCTGTGCCCCCCACACTCCCTGCTAAATATATATTCCAGCTCTGAGATTGCACTATAGTGAGGAAAGGGCAAACATTCCGATCTTCCCTGTACTGTGATAAAAAAAAACTTCAAGGTCCTGCATTTTCTCTTATGTGAGCGTTCGCTATTTAGAACATTCGATGTTCTAATATAGACCCGATTTGGACATTGGTGCCAGTTGCAACAGAGAGGGAGGGGGCTGTGAATCTATTTATACCATCCATCAGGAGGTTGTAATCAGCTTTGGAGAAGTTTTTTTGTTTGACCCTACCTAGAAGGGGGTCATGGGAGATGCTGACTTCGAAAGTGACCTCTTTATGGTTGGATCTTACCTGGGAAAATGATACTGTAGGGGTGCTGCAGTGGTTACTCATGTTGGTTAATACCAAGTCCAAGATATTATCACCTCTTGTAGGGGTATCGACTAGCTGTTTCAAGGCATTTGCACTGATAAAAATCAAGGAATCTCTGGGCATTTGCATTCTGGAATGAGTAGTTTTTCCAATCTATGGTTGGGTAGTTAAAGTCTCCCAGGATCAGGATAAAGGTTTGAATCCTGATAGATATGAAGAGGTCCAGATAGGTGGAGTGGGCATCTTGAGTCAAATTTGGGAGCCTGTAGCTAGCTATGATTTGAATAGGGGTCTTGTCCATGGTTAACTGTACTTGGAGTGTCTCCTGTGTCTCATACTTTTTGACCAGCCTGGAGGTGTGTTTATCTTTAATATATATTGAAACTATCTCCTTTGGGTTTGCTGCCCACAGCTTGGGATCTAAATGTATGATAGGATGAGTAACCAGTTAAGGCTTGGGTGCTCTCTGCAGCTATTAACCAGGTTTCTGTTACTGCACAAATGTCAGCATCTTCCATGGTTAAGAATGCTTGCAGTGAGTGCAGTTTCATGTTTAGAGCATGACCTTTAATTTGCACTTGGTTGGTTTTATCGATTTCAGGACTTTTCCTAAAAAAGGCACTATGGGGGACGTAAGTGCCTTTGCCAGAAGCCTGAAGCCCCAGTGAGACAGATGCAGGCCATCTCTACCAAAGCATCATGGTCTGTTGATCATATCTTCCCAGGCTGTCAGGTACTGGATCCCCCTGGAATGACACCAGAAACTAAGCCAATTGTTAAAGTCAACCTATGTAGAAGACTCTATGGGAATGAGAAGTGTACTAATTGGTTCTCTGACAGACTAGCCAATGCATGGAAGAGACTACCAAATTACTTTAAAGCATGTACTAGGTTAGATATTTTTAAGAAAAGCCTGGACACTTATTATGGGAACAAGTGTTTTGGTATATTGGCAAGCTAGAAGTGCATTAATTCCCATGCTTGAAATATTTGCATGTATGTAACCTACTGACATTAATAGATATAACGTTAAATATTATCATTTGATGGAGACTGCCATTATGAGTAAAATTAAAAAGTGCTTTCCTTGATTCATTATGACAAATACATCTTTTAAAACTGTTATGGATAATTTAAAACTCTAAATTTGAAAATAAAACTGTATATTTTAATAAACTTCTGCATGGATGAACTATATCCAGGCTTACTATATCTCTCATAGAAGCCACAAACTAAACCTCTCATGACATCTAGTGGTAATTTCTAACTACTGCAGGTTAATAGCATGCAGAAGGGAAAGGGCATGTGCATTAAAACATACAAAAGGAAACATTCAATTTAATATACTATGTAGACATGAACTAAAAACATGAAGCTGTATACAATTTCTTAAAATTATTTTTATCTAAACAGACCAACTGAGATAAATTGATTAATCCTAATAATTATTTGTTGCTATGAGTAAATACAGGACTGTAATGTCATTAAAGCAGACAGGAAAAAAACATGCATTTAAAACTGTCACTGCCAGAAACATATATGTAATTCTTATTTAAATATAAATGTAATTTAGATTAAATAAATCACTATTTACAGTAAAACATATGCTTATAAGCTTTTTTAGATGAAAAATAATTGCTAAATGAATGAAAACACAGTTCAAATGATCATTCTTAAATCTGATTGGCTGTTAGAGTTCAGTGAAGAGAAACAGGTTCAGAAGTCATGTCTACTTCCTGGAAGACAGCACAGATTGTTTCCCATGCATCTGTGAGCTAACTGAAGCCTTTAGAAGCTTGAGCTTATCACAAAGTTGTCAAAATTTTATCAGAAAAGTAAGTAGGCAGGAATTTTCTAGTGAAGTAAAGCTTTTAAGCATAACTTGTAAAATGATGAATACTTAAAATAAAGGCTACAAGTTACCAACCATACACAGTGATAATATACATTAGCTAAATGAAGCACACTGCAGAAGTTCCGTTAAGTAGTAAATGTATATATAATAATAAAATGTCACCACGTTCTTTTTAATTACTTAACAGTAACACAATAAATATTTCTCTCTCCTGCAGTGATTAAATACTATGACACTAGTACTAAAACAGAAAGGGAAGGCACATACATGAAGAAATAAGTATAGGATATAAAAGAAATATATATAATTATATGAAATGAGCAAGTGATTTTATACCATTTCACTGGTGCTATGCCATGTATATAGAGAGATAAAAGTATAAAATAGTTTGCAGTTGGATAATATTTTGATTTACTTAAATTTTGAGTGATATATATTATTTATAAAGTTAGCATTGTAGGGGGAAAGATAGTACAAGAGGAAAAAAAGTTACATTACCTTCTATTTATGATTCCACGCTATTTAGAAGGGAGAAAACAAAAATTTGCATGAAATGTGAAGTTATATGTAATCATTTGTCTCTGGGTTTCTTTTTTCTTTAATAGTCCACTCATTTTTTGAAACTTGTCTTTTTAAGTTCATTGAATAATCCATGGGTTCAGGTTGACTTAAAAGGTTATTTTTTTGGACAAATGTGGATGCTTCTTTGAGAAGGTCAAAGGTTTTCTTTCCTTCTGGCAGAGATAGTCTTATTTGCTGGGAATATGAGTTGTGCTTTGATTCCTTCCTTTTTTAATGATTTTATTAGAGGGGCACATGCTCTTCTTTTGGACATTACAAGGGGGTGAAAATTTGTTGTCAAATCTGATAGTTTGGTCACCAAGATTTAATGGAGCAAGGGACCAGAGAGTTCTTAAAACAAGGTGTTTGTCTTGAGTGGAGATAAATCTTACAATAATAGATATTGGATGGCTGGTTTACTGGACGCAGAAGTTGTAGTTAAAGACCTGTGTGCCCTTTCTATCCCAAAGGATAATGCTTCAGGTAGATTTAGGATTTTAGGAATCCAAGAAGTCAGGAAATTAATCATATTGTCACCCTCCATCTGCTCCGGGATGCCATAGATTCCTATGTAGTTTCTAATGGTTCTATTCTCAATGTTGACTATCTTTTCAATGAGTCTGGTGTTTTCTTGAAGAAGAAAGGGTACTTATGTATTATCACAACCAGATTTTTCACAGCATGTAGCGATATAAAATAAAACCTAAAAATACATACTGCTCATGTTTTTGTCTGTACTTTACTGCCACGTTTCTTTGGCATGGCAACAAATGTTGCCAAAGTTCTGTTATTCATGTGTTTGAGTAACACAGATGGGTAATTATTTTACTGTCAGTTGTACAACACAGGTTTTGAATTATTTCAATATGCTTTCAATAAAAAAAGGAAAAATACATACTGCTCGTGTTTCTGTCTGCACTTTACTGTCAGCATTTGTGTTATTTTAAGTCCACCTGCTGCACGTTTCTTTGTCGGGGCCACAAATGTTGACAAAGTTCAGTTATTCATTTGTTTGGGTAACACAGATGCGTAATTATTTTACTGTCACTTGTACAACACAGGTTTTGGATTATTTGAAGATGCTTTTCTGGGATTTGCCTAATATACAGAAGGAATCCATTCAGTTATTTCAGATTTACGGAGGTTTTCTGAAAAGTAAGGAATGCAGTTCAGGGCGATAGCAGACATGGTAAGTCAGGCGTGTGTCTGTAAGGCAGCCAAAACAGGAAAACAGGAAGAGGGTTTCTTATATTGTTCGTGTTCCTAAAAGTAATGTACAGTATTTCTGGTAGTGCTAACAATTTACAATAACAATTGCAAGTGTTTCATACACTCGTATCTGTGCAGGTATGCGCTTTTCGCAACCACAACAATCTGGTTGTGATAATATGCAACTACCGAAGAAAGTCTATGTTTTTCTCTCTTTCTGTTAACCTGTAGTCTATATCTGTTACAGAATCTTCCAAAGCAGCAATCTGGGCAGTTTGTTGTTTAAGGACTTCACTTAATAAAGTAATTTGTTTGGTGGTATCTTCTTTTATATTGTCCAATTTTAAGTTTAATTTGTCTATTTTACCCTCCAAGTCTTGAACTGTAATAAGAATTGCCTGCATTTCTTTCTTCATTGGAGTTTCTTGCTGAGAAAAATTGGAGCTGCTTACCTTCCTTTGTGAATGTGGTTTCAATGTCCCTTCTGTTTGAAAGTTTGACAGGAAAATATGAAAAATTTAGCTTATAAATTATACCAACTTGTAGCTTATGACTTCCAGAATCTGATTTTAGTAGTTTCAGGTCTTTGTTGGCGAAATTAAATAGAAAATCCTGTCAGGAAAAAATGAAGACTGCAGAGCTCAAGAACTCTGCTGCTTTCAGCTTGCCATCCAAGCCACGCCTCTCAAACAGCATTTTGAACTGACTCTCTTTGATTGGGCTCCTGAATATTTTCTCCATTCTATATAGTGTTCAAGCTGTCACTATCTCCTCTCTGGAAATATTAGCCTTCTAGATTCACCTGGCTTTATATGCCTTTGCCAAATGAGCTACTGACATTTTAGCATGCTCGTCAGCAGAGTTTATTTTCCACCTATTTCTAAACTAAGCTCACTAAATGAATTTAACTGCGGTGTACAACCAGACCTCTGAATATTTTACCCTGAGGCTGTGAAGATTAATACACAGGCATTTCCTAAAACCCTGTGTTAGGCTGAATAATGTCAGTTCCCTATCCTCACCACTGGACACCAAATGCGACACTAGGCAGTGACCACTGCTACCCAATGTAATGGTAGGCTGGGACCACTGCCACCCAATGTGAAGCTGGATAGGGATGACTGCTACCCAATATAATGGTAGTTTGGCACCCACTGAACCAAAATGTGATAGGGGACTGTAACTACTGTTTCTGAATGTGGTATCTAGGTGACAAGATGTCACCCATTAGCATCAAGATGGCTAGCATGGATGAGGTGTGAATCCCACCATTGCCAACCAAGGATTAAGTAATAACAGAAATGTTAATGCAAAAAAATAAGGATGAAGTAACAACAAGAGAGTGAACACAAGTCTATTTCAAGAATTAATTTACAAAGTATAACATGACTCCAAGACCCTAATGGAATATGCACTGCTATGCTCAATATGGGCTTCCAAACTCCAAACTATGATTGAACTGCACACAAGCTACTTACAGAGCTGTGTCTTTGCCCTAGCATTCCCACAGACCCTTGACTTACCATTCTCTCTGTGAACATATGCCTTTCAATGCCCCCTGTGTATATGATAACGGCCTTCCACATAAAGTATTATTTTCATAAACACACAAACACACACACACACACACACACACACACACATACAAACATGCACACACACGCACACAGACAGGCAAACACTCACAATGCACATACACAAACAATTCCTGTGAAAGACAGCTTTTCTTTTGGCATGATAGTGCTACCTCCACTCTGAGGGAAGTCAGAACCTTCAAGTTACCTGCAGTGCCAATTAATATTTCTTTCACTAGTAGCAGGCATTAAACAGTCTGATGGAAGATATCTGCCATACAGCTTGGGCGATTGTTGACTTTAAAACACACTGGTATGTGCAGCACCAGCAGCAAATACTGCCCCCTGAGGTACATGTTCTATGTGTTATCACAGCCCAGTTTGGAAGGTCTGAGCATTTAAGACGTCTTCATTGCTTTTCTTAAATGCTAAGCACTTCATCACGTAAAATTATAAGAACAGTTAAAATTATTTATATTAAATAACTGAAGTTGGTTTCACTCTTATAAATACATAAACATAAAAATTGAAGTAATACATATAAATATTTATCAGCGTAGATTTTGCATTAACTTACCCTTAGAACTTGACATTTCCTTTGTGCATAATATGACTTTAGATTCAAGACAAATAAAATAAATAAATAAATAAATAAAATTTGAATATTATTATAACATCAGTGTTATAAAATAATAAATGTTTAGAAAAACAACATAAATATGTGGAAAAAGTAGAATTATGTTTATGAAAATACATTGTAGGGGAGATTCAGAAACTGCTTGGCATAATTATTTGAGGAGGAATAGGCAAAGCATTTTTGGTAGGAATTAAATTGTTAGTAGTGATGTGTACATTCAAATAAAAATATGATTGAAAATATTTGAAAAATTATTCGATTTCCAAAATTTGGATGCTTCGGTTTTTCTTTTACATACACATTCGCTTTTTAATTAACACCTACTAAAATATGTTTACATTACTTGTAAATAACTTAATTGTAAGTAACTGAAGAAGTTTGCTGAGAAAAATATCAATATTCTAAGCATCAACCATTTCCCACCCACAATTGTGCAAACTTCAGTAGTGTGTGAACTTGCTACTCAACAGTTTAAATAATGATTGTCATCTTTTCAATAAATAACTATAGTGCATACATATAGTTATAATAAACAAATACTAGTCAGAAGTGCTGAAAGCTAAATAAATTAACTTTACTTCAATAATAAAAATCAATAAAAATAGACAGAATGCTTACAGTGAAAACTTGGCTAGGCTTATACTTAGTATAAGACTAACGCTAGAAAAATCAATGAATAAAAAAACTTTCCCAGACTGGTGATCCTACAGCTGGGTCAAGATCACATCTCTTCATAATGTCCAGTCATATAGCATGTTTCCCCCAACCCCCAACCTTAAAATAGAGAGGGTGAATTATTATATAAAGAAGACTGTACAAATGAGTGTTTGGGGTTTTATTCCAAATATAGATGTACTCCAAGGGGTTCCCTACTGTAATTCTAAGACATGCAATTGTGAATTGTGGAATTACAAAAAGGAACCAATAAAACTAGACCAGAACAGTAAACATCAGGGATTAGTATTCTCCTTTAAAGTCATTTTTAGGGGTGCTGCACCCACCCCCCACCCCCTTCACACACACACACACACACACACACACACACACACACACACACACACACACACACACACACACACACACACACACTACCACAACTTTTATATATTAATTTAAGATTGCAATACCTCTGAAAAAAAGAGAAGATTTAGAGATACAGCAGTTTCTGGCTTATTATATCTATGTCCAGTTTTCACACATTCAGTCTTGCTATTCTGAGACGCATATTTCCAAGTTTCAAAATTCAGAATCATTGCTGTAAATGGTTATAAATAAGAATATTGCACTGTTTTCACTTCTGTCATCACCCTTGTATTACAAATTGTGTATTACTATACATGTATTAAATGTATTGTTATTGGAACTTATCTCCCCTTGCCTCCCCTGAAAATGGGGTTCTATACACATTCAGACGTTCCTTGCAAACAAATGTCAAATAAATAAATAAATTACCATCTCAAAGTCCTCACATTCTCACAAAGGATGGAATCCATACTTACCAAAAATGAAATAGGATGTGCAGGGTACACTATACTGAAAGCTGCAAGTGAAAGAGCTTTCTTAAAAGCTAATGTTTACCATCTGTATAAACCATCTCCCAAATGAAGTTAAAAAGCTGCAACCATGTGCCCATGTTACCAAGACAAATGTTTGATAATACACGACAACAGTTAATAAAAAAAGCACATTGTACACATTTGGCAGCTGATTAATGAAACTGCCTAGTAGCAACTTGTATATAGTCTCATTTGTATACAACTTTTGTTAATTTCAGTGTTTTCTACCTGTTTATTATATTCACTTTAAGAATGTGTGTATGCATTTATGTACTGCTTTTTGAGCCTGGGTCTTGGTGGAAAAGGGTCAGCAGAGCAGTCCATTTACCTAGTAAACAAATAGTAAATCAAGCCATTAAAACCATTAACCAATTTTTTTCAGGATGCCCTACTCAATATAAATCCAAGCCAGGCAGAGATATCCTGTTAATTCTAAAAATAAATATTTAGCACTTACAATGGAGTCTTTCTTATAAGATCTTATGTCATCAAAAATATAGATATTCCAATAATAACTGAAACCTGCTAAAAATATCATATTGTTGTCTGATCTTTGAGGATTACAGTGTCTTTGAACAGCAGAAATTAAGTAGGAGATGTCATATTCTTAGTGAGGGAACATATCAATGTTACTGAATTCCACACTTTTGACATAAAGGCAACATACTTGTGTTATTATGATTATCAAAGTTGCCAGGCTATGTATTCTAGTATACAGAGTATTCAAATCCTGTACAGATGACTTAAAGAGTTTAAACTCCAGAGGGACTGATTGTATAAAGGTAGTGATGGACTTGTTAAAAAAATGGACTTCCATCCCGTCTGAAGAAATATTTATCCAGCGAGCACACAGGACAGCATGGAAACCAGAGCCCAAAGCCACAAGGGCTAGACCCATCACTGTGCACTTCAGGTCTTACAAACAAAAAATTGCTTCATACCTTGTGACAGCCAGGCTTAAAACTGAAGGTCAGAGACAGCGCAGTGTTTATTGATCAGGATTTCTTTTATGTTACCTGACCAAAGAGGAACACTTTCATCATGTTGCTCAAGATCTTGAAAGAGAGAGGTGTGTGATAGAGACTGATTTACCCAATGACATTAAAACTGTTCCAGCAAAATTCACTTAAGTCTTTTGATAACCTAAGTATGCACTGGACTTCTTGAAAGAACAGTGAACCAGAGGAAGGAGTTACAGGATGCAGGACTACAAAGGTGATGGCAACCTCAGAGAATGAACTTGTGGAGGAAGGACAAGCAAGAAGTGAATCAGAAAGTGAAATTAATGAAAGATGTGAGATGGAGAACGGCAGAGAAGCAGCAGAATTAAGAAGAGTTTAGCCTTTTTCTAGTGTTTTCCAATGTCTCTCATGAACCTTGAAACTTTATAGCTGCCTGGTCGCTAAAATCAGGAGCAAGGAGAATGACGAAGAAATGGTAGAAGAAATAATACTGCACACTTGTTTCTTTTTTGTCCGTTCTTCCCTACTTCCTGTTGTTGTATTATTATTCTTTTTATGATTTGTGATTTCACAAGCTCAGTTTAGGGGGGAGAATGCCTTGATGACTGAAACATTTAGTATGTTGCATTTGTTTTTGTTGAAATGTGGTGGGGGAAGGTGGAAGAAATTCTGCATGCAGCTTTGCTGTCCTAACCGCCATGTTGGCATACAGTATATATAAAAAGTTTAGACACCCCTGTTAAAATGCCATAAAATACTTTGTTGAAGCACCTTTTGATTTAATTACAGCATTCAGTCTTCTTGGGTACACAGCTGCCATCAATTAAAGAGACTCTGATTAACCCCAAATACAGTTCAGCTGTCCTAGTAGGATTTTCCTGACATTTACTCAGTTTCCTGCTACAGCAAAAGCCATGGTTTGCAGAGAGCTTACAAAGCAGCAAAGGGATCTCATTTTTGAAAGGTATCAGTCAGGGGAAGGGTACAAACAAAAATTACACAGCATTGGATATACCATGGAACACAGTGAAGACAGTCATCAAAAAGTGGAGAAAATATGGGGCAACAGTGACATTACAAAGAACTGGATGTCCCTCCAAAACTGATAAAAACTGGTCAGGGAGGCTGCCAAGAGACCTACAGCAACACTGAAAGAGCTGCAGGAATTTTTGGCAAGTACTGGCTGTGTACTACATGTGACAACAATCTCCCATATTCTCCATGCGTCTGGGCTATGGGATAGGGTTGCAAGACAGAATCCTTTTCTTACACAGAAAAACATCCAGGTCCGGCTAAAATTTGCAGATCAATACATCAAGTCTCCCAAAAGCATGTGGGAAAATGTGCTATGGTCTGATGAGACCAAAGTTGAACTTTTTGGCCACATTTCCAAAAGGTACCTTTGGCGCGAAAACAACACTTTGCATCACCAAAAGAACACCATCCCCACAGTGAAGCATGGTGGTGACCGTATCATGCTTTGGGGTTGCTTTTCTTCAGCTGGAACTGGGGCTTTAGTCAGGGTGGAGGGGAATTATGAACAGTTCCAAATACCAGTCACTTTTGGCCCAAAACCTTCAGGCATCTGCTAGAAAGCTGAAAATGAAGAGGAATTTCACCTTTCAACATGACAATGAACCCAATGGCTTCACCAGAAGAAAATTAAAGTTTTGAAATGGCCCAGCCAGAGCCCAGACCTAAATCCAATAGAAACTCTGTGGGGTGACCTGAAGAGGGCTGCGCACAAGAGATGCCCTCACAATCTGACAGATTTGGAGCGCTTTTGCAAGGAATAGTGGGCAAATATTGCCAAGTCCAGATGTGCCATGCTGATAGACTCCTACCCAAGAAGACTGGATGCTGTAATTAAATCAAAAGGTGCCTCAACAAAGTATTAGTTTAAGGGTGTGCACACTTATGCAACCAGCTTATTGTATTTTTTTATATTTTTTCCCCTAACAGATTTGTTTGTTTTTCAATTGAATTGTACAGGTTATAGGTCACATTAAAGGTGGGAAAATTTTTGAAATGATTTACTGTGGTCTCATTTTTTTTTTATATCACAAAAACTTGGCATTTTAACAGGGGTGTGTAAACTTTTTATACCCACTGTATGTCCATCACTGTTAACATGTTTTATTTCCTTGTCCCACAATCTCTGATTTGAGAAAATATGTTGTAACCATATTAATGAAGAAAGACAGGCAGAGGGAAAAAGTGTAAGGGAAAGAGAAAAGTCAATTTATGCAGATTTACGAAGGCAGAGTTAATAGATACCAGGGTGAAGCAATTACTGGTAGGTATGACCTAGAATGTTGAAATATGTGCCCCCCCCCCCGCCCATGTTATACTCTTGCGATTGGTGGAAAACTGCATTAGTAATGAAGGAGGAGAGAGACATTGAAAGGGTAAGTTCTGTAGTCACATACAGGAGTGACTGAAGCTAAATGAAGATCACAGGGGATAGGGTCATATATACTTTAGTTGGAAAGAGTCAAGGGAATGGCCCACACCTCTAATGGAGGAAGAAAAGAGAAGAGGAAAGAACAGATTAAGCAGGGTAAGTAGTTATTTAAGTTATGATAATCTTTAGGACATCAGATACTCGTACAATAGCAGGGGAGGTTGTGGGGCAAGTTCATAGGAAAATATACTGTACAAGATGGGAAGAGTGAAGGGGGGAGCAAACTGAACAAGAAAGTAAAAGAAGAACAGGTTGGGGGAGAGTAGTAGTAGTAGCAGCAGTATTAGTTTTAGTATAAGTACAAATCTAATTATTGAGGGCAACATTCTATGTGAAAACGTATGGCGTAAGGTCCCACTCATATTGGCCAGTTTACAACATTCTATGTGAAAACTTATGGAGTAAGGTCCCACTCATATTGGCCGGTTTACAACATTCTATGTGAAAACTTACGGTGTAAGGTCCCACTCATATTGGCCGGTTTACAACATTCTATGTGAAAACTTATGGCGTAAGGTCCTACTCATATTGGCCGGTTTACAACATTCTGTGTGAAAACTTATGGCATAAGGTCCCACTCGGGTCTACTTTCATTAACCGAAAGCTGATTCCAGTGAATGCAAATCCATTGACACATATACATCGATCCGCAAAATAAGCGAACTCACAAAACCGTGAAATTACCACAAAATTTGAAATGTGGAAGTGTTTTGGTTGGCCTGTCTGAGCTACAGATTCGTAAGGTAAGTGTGCGAATGGACATTAGGGTTAGGATTAGGGTGCGGGTTAAGGTAAGTTCATAGATAGGTAATGTAATATGGGTAATGTATTTAACGTTTAGTGTAGGGTTTGAGGTAGGGCTTTGGTTAGTGTATGTGTGTGGTTTATTTATTTTGTTTGGGTATAGCTCCATAGGGCAAGTGTGCAGTAGTTACAGACCTTAGGGTTAGGAAGGGGTTAAGGAGAGTGCATAGATAGTGGTGTATCTGGGGTTTAGTGTAGGGTTAGAAGTAGGGTTTTGGTTGGTGCTTGTTTGTGGTTTATTTATTTTGTTTGGGTGTGTAGTGTGTTTCGGGCGGTGGGGTTGGCCGAGTATGACAATTCGGTATTTTGAGTTTCGCGGTTTTGTGGGTTCGCTTATTTCACGGTTCGATGTATATGTGTCGATGGATTTGCATTCGCTGGAATCAGCTTTCGGTTAATTAAAGTAGATCCCCCACTCATATTGGCCGGTTTACAACATTCTATGTGAAAACTTACGGCGTAAGGTCCCACTCATATTGGCTGGTTTATAACATTCTATGTGAAAACTTACGGCGTAAGGTCCCACTCATATTGGCCGGTTTACAACATTCTATGTGAAAACTTATGGCGTAAGGTCCCACTCATATTGGCCAGTTTACTTATTGTTAGACTCCATTGGGAAAGAGAAGCAGAATCTATAGCTTTCAGACAGACAAAGATTTAATAGTGCACTGATTGCCTTTGAATGGAATGCAAGTATGGATGGCATGAGGGATATTGAGTTGGATGTTAGGGAACTTGTTGGATAAAAAAAGAAAGCATGTTAACTTGAGAGCAAGTGGTGGGCATCCAGTGCATTCCAAGACTGCAGATGTCCCTTAGCTTAGTGCAAGCGTTGCCATAGTGATGGCAGAGAGGGGCACTGACACAGAGGTGTGACTGTTCTGAGTAATGAGAACTTTAAAAGCTGTAACTGTCATTTGTTTATTTGTAAGTAGTTGCATATGTAGATTCTTGGGAGGGGGTACACCAGTCATGTTAGGCAGGTGATAACATCATTTGCTGTCTAGAAAATGGCAGAATTATGGGGAGAGGCCTAGTCGCACATCATTTACACAGTGCATTATTAAGATAAGTGGGTAGAGAAACACGTATTGAAACGGGGAGGATAGTGAAAAGATTTCAATTGCTTCCTAGAATGTTAATTGCCTGGGGAACAAAACCAATAGAGAATCCTGGGGCACATAAGAAAAATAAACATTCACAAATTGCAATGCTACAGGAGAACTTTTCTAAAGATGACCATAATAGGTAAACAGGACAAAGCTGCAATCCAGTTGCATGAGCAGCTTTGCTGAACACAAAACATAGCGGGGATGCCTTCTTGAAGAAAAGGTTGCAGCCCTTCTTAATTCAAGGAAGATTGGAGGGGGAAAAAGGAAGGATAGCAGGGATCAAAGTTAAGATTAATGTGAAATGTTCAACAATTACATTTAACGTTCCACCCCGCTAAAAGACTAAGGTCCTGAGAGGGCTACTAGCTGAGGCAAAGACCTTTCAGGAGGGTCTGACAGTTTATTTAGGGGACTGGAATATAATTGTAACTGTGGACAAAGTAAATAAGTAGTGGCTTGAGAAGAGATAAAATAAGTAAGTATGTGAAAATTTTAAAAGACTATCTGAAATCAGTAGAAATGAAATTTGGTGGAGGAGACATAAAAAGAGAAAACAATTCACATTTTTTTTTTGCACAGACACACAAGTTGGGCAACAGTGGACAGAGGATGTATATATATATATATATATATATATATATATATATATATATATATATATATATACATATATATATATATAGCCACTGAACACAGGCTCCAATTAAAGCAGGTTTGCAATGATCCTCTAACTCTGTCAGATCATGCTATTAATAGCATTAACAGCAGAGACTGTACAAAAAGAGGATTTAGATAGATAATGGAGAACACCATCTTTCCCATGGGAAGAGGAGAGTATCAAAGTCTGACTTACAGGAATTCTAGGGAATGAACTGAGAGTGGAAGGAGGGGAAGACCACCAAGATCAGGATAGCATTAAAGAGCATATAAGAGGTGCAATTCAAAGGAAGACGAGAGGGAGAGAGAAATGAATTAAAAGGAACAGAAAGGTTGTGATTCTACAGCTCTCTGAAATACAACATGCTAAGGTCTCTGGTGTTGGGACCAAGCTGAATAGGGAAAGAGAGCTCCTACAGCTCTTACAAAAATAAGATGAGAGGAACTGGGCAAAGTAGATTACAGTAAAAAATGTATATTTCAGTGACAATTTGCATGCAATGAAAGTGTTAGCAGCCAGATTAAGAGGTTGAAAGGGGGATTTTCCAACTGAATAGAATTCAAACAGGAGTGCAGTAATGAGCCTGAGGAAAGTTTTTGGGACCTTTATGGAGTACGATCAGAAAAATGGCTAAGGGAAAAGCACCCTGAAGTAACGACCTGGAGGTGTGGGACCTGCAAAAGGAATTGGTGAAAGATGGATGTTTGGTACTATTTAATAAAATCATGAAAGGAGCCACTCCTCCTAGTACATGGAAGGAAGCAAAAATTAAAGTGATATACAAGGAGGGAAAAGACGCATTGACCCTGTCAGCATACCACCTAACTTCAATTTTAAATCACGACTATACATGTTTTATCCAAATTCAGATGAAAAGATTAGCCAAAATCTTGAAAGACAAGATCTGTACAGATCAGAGAGGGCTTATAAGAGAGAAGAATAGCTGACACCTTATTAAAAACTCTATTAATATTGCAAGGCAGAGAGAGGCGTTGAGTTAATTTCCTTTTCATTACATGTGGAGAAGGCATTTGATAGGGTTGTTTTGGCTTATATGTTTCAAGTGTCTAGAAGTTGGGGGTTCCCAGAAGACTGCATACAGTGGGTGAATGTAATGTACCAAGGTGCTCAAGTGAGGGTGAAAGTGACAGGAAGGCTATCTAACCCTCAAATCTTGAAGACAGTGACAAGGTAGGGGTGCATGAAGTCTCTGTTATTGTTTGCTATATCGAACCTCAAGCTATGCTAATTTAATCCTCAGATTTGAGAGTGTCGCCTCACAGTAAGACGCTGTCCTGTTCGATTCTCAGCTAAAGCGTCTTCTGTGTGGAGACATGCGTGAATGGGCATACCTTCATTGAAGGTTGTACATCAGGGCTGGAACTTGGTATGTAAAAATCTGCTGCCAATCATTAGCAGACCGGAGTTCCGCTGTGGCGACCCCTAACCGGGAAAAGCCGAAAGATACAACAACATAAATGGAGAGAGGAAGAAGAAAAGAAGATTATGCTGTATGTCGTTGGTAAGGTGGTGATGATGACACACCTTCTGAAGGACATGAGAAACCTGAGGGTGATCCTATAAGCTATGGGGAAGTATCTGCTTACAAAGTGAGAAAACCAAGGCCCTTAGGATATCATATGGGGGAATGTTCTGAGTGTGTAGGGGGGAGGTGGTCTGTGGGAAACTCAGGTCAGGTATTTAGGATTGTAGATAAGTGACACAGTGCTTATGTCAATCAATGTTACATTATGAGAAAATTAAACAAGAAATGCAGAAATTAAAGGCAATTAAGCTGAACTTACACCAAACAGCTTTAATTATATGGATGTGTATCATGCCCAAATTCACATATGCAGGTCAATATTTTTTGGCTGTTATCAGAGTTAATATTCTTTTAAAAGGTTAAGCAGCTCATTTGAGAGTTCATGTGGGACTGGGAGAAGCTTTGAGTGGCTTGGGAAAGAGTATGTGAGGATAGGGAGACAGGAAGTCTGGGGATTATGGACCTGTTGATAAGCCTACAGACTTGCTCACTAGCTAACATCTTGAGGATGGTCAACACAGATTTCAGGGTAGATTCGAAACAAATGATCATTAGGAGAGATGAGAACTGGGGCTGAGGGAGAGGTATAATCTTGTCTCTGTTAAAAGTCAGAGGGGCTGATCTGCAAGTTCAATGGACAAAAGAAGTACAAAAGCCCTTATGTTGCAAGTAGAAAAACCCAGAATTGATGAAATGGAAGAAAAGGATGTTAGCCATAGCAGAGACCCAGCAAAATGAAATGATAGGACCTGTAGTTGGAGAATGTGAGCCAAACGAAATCCTGTGAATTATCAGAACCTCCCGTTTGAGGGTAGATTAAGAACATGGCAGGAAGTGGAACAGAAATATCTTTATACAGGGCTTTAGAATCAGAGATTCT
The DNA here is from genome assembly GCF_019279795.1 of Protopterus annectens. Taxonomy (NCBI): domain Eukaryota; kingdom Metazoa; phylum Chordata; order Ceratodontiformes; family Protopteridae; genus Protopterus; species Protopterus annectens. The sequence goes on from NC_056737.1 coordinate 1,032,502,690, forward strand.
AGGTCCAAAGAGTATTTAAAGCAAGGCAGAAGGGGATATTGGAATTAAAAAAAACATCTTCCTCATTTTCTACAACAGACTGAAACAAGGACACTCGAAGGTAGAACCATGAAGGGTTTAATAAAGATATGGAGAAACTGGTTATCTGAAGGAACTAAAAAGGAATCAGAAAAATTGAGGCTATACCGACAAGCAGATTTAGGGCAACCTATAGAAAGGGAGATGTAAGAAAAGATCCTAAAACTATATATCTAAGGTGTGCAGATTCCAGATCTTCACATGGAAATGTCTACATAAGTATTTCTACACACTGGCTAGGCTATCTAGGATGTTTGCCTGGCTAGATGGGCTATGTTGGAGACGCAGAAGTAAAAGGAGTACCTGGAAACATATTTTATGGGACTGTTGTAGACTAGCCAGATTCAACAAAGAGTTGAGAACCGTAATATGGGTAAAAATTCCAGAGATGCACTCTTTGACCTCTAGGCTGTTTTTTCTAGGCCCTGATAATCTGGTACCAGAGGAAGATAGAGATTTAATAGGGTTAGAGGTTACAATTGGCAAGAAGGCAATTACTGGAAAATGGGATAAGGTGAACCATCCAAGAGGAGGGGACACTAGAGCCAGACTTAAAGTAGCCCCCGAAGAAAAAGGAGATACTGGAGGCTATTCAATGTCAGCCTCCAAAGAGGCTTCATGCCAGATAAATAGAGGAAAAATAACAGTCATCTCCTTGCACAAGGTTGGGGCAGCAACTGACCCAGATAATTAGAGACCCATACGCCTAACCAGTCTCATCTGTAAGGCTATGGAAAGGATCATTATTGGAGTTAATAAGTAAGTTCATAGCAACCTACAAACTCTTTGTCTAAGCCAGTTCGGATTTGTCAAGGGGAATTTCCACCTAGTTAACCTGGGTGACTTCTTTGAGAAGGTTACTGAAACAATGGATGAGGTCAAATCAGTATATGTCACATATCTGTACCTTGCAAAGGCATTTGACACTACCCATAATCAGGCATCATAGATAAACTTAGTAAGTTTAATGTAAACCGTTATGTAACTTGTAGGAAATTAGCCTACAAACTGAACCAAGGAAATTATGGTTGGCATATTTATCTAATACAAATGACCTGTCACTAGTGGTATACCCCAGGATTCAGTTCTTGTGACACTTTTTTGACACTTCTTCTCAGAGGTTAAACAAAATCTTAAGGGTCTATGCCTAAATATGCACATGACTTCAGACCTGGTGTCATAATACATCCCTCAGAGGACACCAGGATCCTCCAAGAGGACCTTTCCCAAGCAAATAGCTGTTTTCAAAACCATGGACTAAAACCAAATGCCAAGAAATGTATAATAGTATTCTTTGGGAAGAAGGGCAACCCTTATATCTATCATATTGATATTGTTGATCCAGTAGTCAGGGATCTGGAAACCTACGAAGACAATGAACTTCCCTTCCATCACCAATTGTCCACTATTGTAAGAAAGTCCTTTATAATCATGTAGCTTATATCTAAAGGTATGGTTCCAGTTCCATGGATGCAGTCCTTCCACTGTACTCGGGTTTCATTAAACTGATGTTTGAATATAATGCCCCTGTTATTAAGTACCTCTCCAAACACATGCCAGAACTGCAACAACCACAATGCTTTCTGACTAAAAAAATTGCAGACCATCTCAAAGCTTTGCCCTTCTTCTTGGTATCATGCAGTCTACTAAGAGGTGCCACTTCCTCATGTATAGGACCCCAACAGACCTTATCATGTCAGATGCAACTGAATGCTTCGCACGGACGGCTTGCACGGTCAAACCAAAGAGAGCAACCACAAACGACCAGCAGAAGAGATGGTAAGCCCAAGTACTTTATTAATCAGAGTAACATATGAAGATATGTCACTAAACCAGACCGGTTTCGGCCTTACAGCCTTTCTCAATGGTATACAAAAATAGATTGATGCAAAAGAAGAACTGATTCAAGTTGTATTTATACTCCTCCCTATTAATACAGGAATAGTTGGTATAGCCCAACCTAGTGTTTGGGATGTATACATACCCAAAAAAACTTATTTAAGTAGATAATCTAAAACAGTTCGTATGCTATTATAAAACTAACAGTTTATACATTAAATGATTAAATACTACTATCAGTGAGGATATCAAAAAATCAATCCCATAATACTGTAGACAGATATATAAGGAATATTTAAAAGAAAAAAACATGAAAATAGCATCTTGTAACTTTAAAATGGCCTGATTATATAAATACACAAAATTCATCACGGCCATACAAGAGCTAATGAAAATATATACACATGATGTAGTATCATAAAAAAGTATTATAATAACAACCACTCAGTGCAAAAGTGTACATTGGTCATCCTAGTTATTCTAATTATATAGCTCCTTGAGCATATATTATCAAAACCACATGAGTTCCACCAATCAGAAAAAACAAACAAAAATATGGCTTTACATGGCATGTATTAATATGAATAAATAGACCTAACCTCTCTCATAAATGGTCATTCAGACCAGGCGGAAAAAGTGCCCCAAGCTTAGTAATCCAGTATTGTTCTTTTTTATTCAAAATAGAGTGCCAACCCTGTTGATGGCTACGATCCCCTACAATTTTGTCAATGACCATGAACCTAAATTGTGCATTTGAATGTTTGATGGTGTGTCTATATAGGGCATTAGTTTCCTTCTTATTCCTAATGTCACTCTTATGTTCTGTCATACGTATTCGGAGGGATCTGGATGTTTGACCCACATAAAATGATTTGCACTGACATGTGGCCAAATAAATGACCCATGTGGTACTGCAATTAGCAAAGACCCTCGTCTGGTACACCCGTTCCGTGTTAGCACTTGAAAATTCCTTCAGTGTGTATACTTGCGAACATGAACAACAGTGGCCACAAGGAAAGGTAGCTATGAGTCTATCTCCTGTTAAGGTTGTTTGTTGATAGATAGTTCCTCCTCCTTCCTTGTGTTTGTAGTGGGAAAAAATCCCCCCCAAAGTTTTACCCCTTCTGAAAGACATATGACATGTTGTACCTAATAGTGTTCTCAATTCATCATGTGCCATCAATATATTCCAATTGGAGTTCAAAATATCTCTCACCAGCTGATGGTTCCTGCCGTATGTGGTGACAAACCTGATTGTTGAGTCCTGATCTTTATTATCTAACTTTTTATATTGCAATAAGGTTTGTCTGTCCAATGAGTTACTCCATTCATTTGCCAAAGAGATATCCCTCATTTTATATCCTCTGTGTTTAAATCTGCAACATAAATCATTCCTAGCTATTTCAAAATCACCCCCTGATGAACATATGCGTTTCATACGCATGAATTGTGATTTTGGTATATTGCGGATGGTGTGGTAAGGATGCATGCTGGTTGCATGTAACAAACTATTATATTGAGGGTATTTGCGATAGACTTTGGTACTTAAGGTATGATCCTCATTGTGGTATACAGTAACATCCAAAAAGTTAATAGTGTTATAATCATATGTTACCGTAAACTCAATACCCCATATATTATCATTCAAATACTGAATGAATTCCTGTAAATATGTAATGTCTGCCTTCCACACCATCCAACAATCGTCTAAGTATCGTCTCCAGATGTCTATTTCAACAATATAAATATTGTGTGATAAATCATAGATTAAACATTCCTCAAAGTAGGCCATAAAAAGGTCAGCATATATAGGGGCAAAAGAAGCCCCCATTGCCATACCTTGAAGCTGTAAAAAGCACTCGCCATGGAAATAAAAAACATTTTTAGTTAGTACGTGTTCCGCCATGCAGATAAGCAGTGTATCAAAGCCCGGTGGGTACATTTCACATTTTTCCAACCAGTATTGTAATGGTTGCAGACCAGCCCAGTGTGGGATACTGGTGTATAAGGATTTTACATCAAGTGTGCACATCACCCAATCCTGTTCCAGTTGGGTATCCGCTATTATCTGTAGAAAATGTGTCGTGTCTTTCAATCTGGCCCTAACCAATGACAATAGTGGCTTAAGATAAAATGTGAGAAAAGCTGAAAGTGGTTCTGTTAATGATCCGATACCAGACACTATAGGCCTACCCGGGGGTTTAGTGATAGACTTATGTATTTTGGGCAAAAGATATAAGATCTGTTTTTGTGGATCTTTGACCGTCAGGTGTTTGACAGCATTAAGTGTTATAATACCTTGATCCTCAGCTGTCTGTAAGAATGAATCAATTTCCTTCTTATATACCAATGTGGGATCTATAAACATTTGCATGTAACATCTACGGTCTGCCAATTGTCTTTTGCCCTCATCTAGATAATCCCCTGTATTCATAACCACAACAGCACCACCCTTATCTGCAGGCAGAATGGCTATGTCACGATTTTGCTTAAGTTCTATAGCAGTTTTTTCCATGATCGAAATGTTTTGACCTATAATATTTGATTCATGATGATGAAAATGGAGATCTTTAATGACTGACTGTTGAAATATGGAGACGTATTTGTTCATGGGTGGTTGAAAGTCAGATTTCAAAAATCTAAACTCAGAAGATCTATGAGAGGTGTCACCTGAAAAGAACAATTTAAGATTAAGATTGTGACAAAATGACAAAACATCATTTACTATACTATATTCATCACTAAAAAAACCCGGAATAAAACCAAGGCCTTTATTCAACAATATAGTTTGTGCATCTGTTAATGGTACATCAGATAAATTTAAAACATTATCAAAGTTAACCTCAGCTACGTCAACAATGTTCGTATCAAATTCTCCATAGAATTGGTTACTACGTTTATGTTTGCGACCCCCTCGTCGCCTTGGTGAGTGTCTAAAGGGGTATTACTATTGGGTTTCTTACTCTTTGGTGATTCCCGATGGTAGCCACCATCATAATCCGTGTATGATGATTCTTCATCACCGGAAGTACTGGCCAGGGATGCATCAGTGGATTTTAAAATAGATCTAGGTCTCTTTCTGGATTTCGTACCAAGTGTTTTGTGACTAGTATCATTAAACCTGACCGTCTTGGATGTATCAAAAGGGCGACCCCTCTGATAGTCAGTGCAATCTCTGTTGAATTTGCGAATTTTGCGGTCCTTGGTCAGTTGGTCAAAGGATGCCAAATCCTTAGATAATTTTTTAACCAAGGAAGAAAATAAGGGCTGAGATTCAAAACGTTTGCACTCTTCACAAGAACTTTTAACCTCTGTTAGGCATATATCCACCATTCTCACATAGTATGCTGCCAAAATTTTTACAAACATCATAGAGGATTGATGAAGAGCCTGGTTCCATTCCTTCGTCAGCCTGTCCTCCGACCTGCTCACTAAGGGCTGTAACCTGACCCTCAAACCTCTAGGAGTAATATCCTTCTGTATATATGCTTTGAATAATCGCAAATGCCATATATTGGCACGAAGATTCCTCAAATCTTTATTAAATTTATTAAAGGCTGAGTCACAACCCTCAAAAGGACCATTATTAGAGTCATTTTGGTTATTGCTTGACATAACATTGACACCAAATACACCTAAGTCATGCCTATCAGCACATAACCCATTCAAAATCTGCTCCAAATCCATATTCTGTCATTAACCAAACCAGCAGACTATGATCAACTTACTGAATTAAAGATATATAGTTATAGAGTATGCAAAAGAGAAAATTCAACAGAGAACACACCAAAAATAGGAAGCCGTAATGCTAAGGGAAAAATAAAAATAAAAAATCAGCCATATAATACTAGTCACAATAATTCCCAGTATTATTATAATCCACTGAGGCAACCAACCATGGGTTATGAAATTTCAGGCACCAGTTTTGATATAATCACTATGGTGTATAGTTCACTATTCAGCAGGTAACTGAAGGTAGCATCAACATATTATATATACCTAACACAGTGATATATAACTCACTTACTCAATGAATCATCACTGTTACAATATTGATAAAAGCATATCCTGGTTATCATTCACATACAGTTGTATAAAGGATTTTAGATTACAGTCGAAATGTATCTACATAACCATATTAGGTACACAAAAGACAACCCCTTGAATCCTGATCAATAAATAGGTTCAAGTATATAAATGTGATTTTCTTAATCATACAAGTTATAATGTGACATATATCAGATAAGGAAGATGAAAAAATATGCCACTAATAACATGTTATACATGTCCATCGTTAGTTCCAAATCCAAATTGTATGTACATGTATATCCCTCAGATAGTGTGGCCTGGTAAATACAATTTCCCCTTAACGGTTATATAAAGCATAAGAAAACACGTAATGAAACCAGAATCTAAATTGAACCATAAGATGTTTATCCTATATGTATTGTTTTCTTCAGATTCCACTAATGAATAATTCGTAATATTGCCCTTGATACACAGTATATCATAAATTTAAATCAAAAATCTACTATATTTTTAACCATGGTGTCCCTGCTTCAATGACAAACCATTCAGTCTATGATATAACAACTGAAAGTTAGTTGAGGATATATGTACACATATACCCATAGAAGGATATTATTGTAAACTTAAATAAAATCACATCGTAGAAGGCATTATCACCAAAAAGGAATGTAAAACACAACTACTATCTTGGTGTTTTGATATAATTCTCCTATAGTATATATGTGTATCCCCTATAGATGAACATTTTGTACTGATATTAAGCAATCCAGTTCAAACAATTTTATAATTGTCCAAAATCGACTGTACTGTAAAACCCACAGTCGAGATATGTCCAACATCAACAAGAGTTATACAAACGTTCCCCTCGACCAGCAGTATGACATTGATAACACACCATCCGCGTTGGAATCGTAACCATCTACAGAGTAATATGTCCAACACCTACAAGGATTCTTGCACCCGTTTCCCTCGAACAGCAGTATCCCATCAAAGAAACACCATCCACTTTGTAATCGTAGCCCTTATAAGAGCGTTATCAATCTTGAAAAAAGTTCCAATATTTTGATCTGCACTCATTCACCATTAGTTCCGCCCCCTAGTTAGGGTAAATATATCATTAAGATACAGTTTTAACATATATCCCCAAAACCTAACAATAAATCTTGGAGAAATATATAGATGTTGACGCCTTTAATACATAAATGTCCTTATTGTGAGCTTTAGAAAAGTAAGAAACAATACCAATGTCCACGAAAAAGAAGAAAAAGGTTCTTAGCATAACGATTAGTTCCGCCTGATAGGCCTAGTTCCTCCTTAAGCACTGAAATGAAATATGAATCCCAAAAAACCTGGTAAACATGCCGTATTACTGGATATCCAAGTACACAGTCTTCTTCACATAATAAACCTTGTATTATCGGTACCAAATACACGAAAAATGTTGAGCTACCATCAGGAACCACCAGCGAGGCTAAATGAACAGGTGCAACTGAATGCTTCGCACGGACGGCTTGCACAGTGAAACCAAAGAGAGCAACCACAAACGACCAGCAGAAGAGATGGTAAGCCCAAGTACTTTATTAATCAGAGTAACATATGAAGATATGTCACTAAACCAGACCGGTTTCGGCCTTACAGCCTTTCTCAATGGTATACAAAAATAGATTAATGCAAAAGAAGAAGAACTGATTCAAGTTGTATTTATACTCCTCCCTATTAATACAGGAATAGTTGGTATAGCCCAACCTAGTGTTTGGGATGTATACATGCCCAAAAAAACTTATTTAAGTAAATAATCAAAAACAGTTCATATACAATTATGAAACTAACAGGTTATACATTAAATAATTAAATACTACTATCAGTGAGGATATCAAAAAATCAATATATATATATCTATTATATATATATATATATATATATATATATATATATATTATATATATCTCTAACTCAGTAAGTTGATCATAGTCTGCTGGTTTGGTTAATGACAGAATATGGATTTGGAGCAGATTCTGAATGGGTTATGTGCTGATAGACATGACTTAGGTGTATTTGGTGTCAATGTTATGTCAAGCAATAACCAAAATGGCTCTAATAATGGTCCTTTTGAGGGTTGTGACTCAGTCTTTAATAAATTTAATAAAGATTTGAGGAATCTTCATGCCAATATATGGCATTTACGATTATTCAAAGCATATATACAGAAGGATATTACTCCTAGAGGTTTGAGGGTCAGGTTACAGCCCTTAGTGAGCAGGTCGGAGGACAGGCTGACGAAGGAATGGAACCAGGCTCTTCATCAATCCTCTATGATGTTTGTAAAAATTTTGGCAGCATACTATGAGAGAATGGTGGATATATGCCTAACAGAGGTTAAAAGTTCTTGTGAAGAGTGCAAACGTTTTGAATCTCAGCCCTTATTTTCTTCCTTGGTTAAAAAATTATCTAAGGATTTGGCATCCTTTGACCAACTGACCAAGGACCGCAAAATTCGCAAATTCAACAGAGATTGCACTGACTATCAGAGGGGTCGCCCTTTTGATACATCCAAGACGGTCAGGTTTAATGATACTAGTCACAAAACACTTGGTACGAAATCCAGAAAGAGACCTAGATCTATTTTAAAATCCACTGATGCATCCCTGGCCAGTACTTCCGGTGATGAAGAATCATCATACACGGATTATGATGGTGGCTACCATCGGGAATCACCAAAGAGTAAGAAACCCAATAGTAATACCCCTTTAGACACTCACCAAGGTGACGAGGGGGTCGCAAACATAAACGTAGTAAACAATTCTATGGAGAATTTGATACGAACATTGTTGACGTAGCTGAGGTTAACTTTGATAATGTTTTAAATTTATCTGATGTACCATTAACAGATGCACAAACTATATTGTTGAATAAAGGCCTTGGTTTTATTCCGGGTTTCTTTAGTGATGAATATAGTATAGTAAATGATGTTTTGTCATTTTGTCGCAATCTTAATCTTAAATTGTTCTTTTCAGGTGACACCTCTCATAGATCTTCTGAGTTTAGATTTTTGAAATCTGACTTTCAACCACCCATGAACAAATACGTCTCCATATTTCAACAGTCAGTCATTAAAGATCTCCATTTTCATCATCATGAATCAAATATTATAGGTCAAAACATTTCGATCATGGAAAAAACTGCTATAGAAGAACTTAAGCAAAATCGTGACATAGCCATTCTGCCTGCAGATAAGGGTGGTGCTGTTGTGGTTATGAATACAGGGGATTATCTAGATGAGGGCAAAAGACAATTGGCAGACTGTAGATGTTACATGCAAATGTTTATAGATCCCACATTGGTATATAAGAAGGAAATTGATTCATTCTTACAGACAGCTGAGGATCAAGGTATTATAACACTTAATGCTGTCAAACACCTGACGGTCAAAGATCCACAAAAACAGATCTTATATCTTTTGCCCAAAATACATAAGTCTATCACTAAACCCCCGGGTAGGCCTATAGTGTCTGGTATCGGATCATTAACAGAACCACTTTCAGCTTTTCTCACATTTTATCTTAAGCCACTATTGTCATTGGTTAGGGCCAGATTGAAAGACACGACACATTTTCTACAGATAATAGCGGATACCCAACTGGAACAGGATTGAGTGATGTGCACACTTGATGTAAAATCCTTATACACCAGTATCCCACACTGGGCTGGTCTGCAACCATTACAATACTGGTTGGAAAAATGTGAAATGTACCCACTGGGCTTTGATACACTGCTTATCTGCATGGCGGAACACGTACTAACTAAAAATGTTTTTTATTTCCATGGCGAGTGCTTTTTACAGCTTCAAGGTACGGCAATGGGGGCTTCTTTTGCCCCTATATATGCTGACCTTTTTATGGCCTACTTTGAGGAATGTTTAATCTATGATTTATCACACAATATTTATATTGTTGAAATAGACATCTGGAGACGATACTTAGACGATTGTTGGATGGTGTGGAAGGCAGACATTACATATTTACAGGAATTCATTCAGTATTTGAATGATAATATATGGGGTATCGAGTTTACGGTAACATATGATTATAACACTGTTAACTTTTTGGATGTTACTGTATACCGCAATGAGGATCATACCTTAAGTACCAAAGTCTATCGCAAATACCCTCAATATAATAGTTTGTTACATGCAACCAGCATGCATCCTTACCACACCATCCACAATATACCAAAATCACAATTCATGCGTATGAAACGCATATGTTCATCAGGGGGTGATTTTGAAATAGCTAGGAATGATTTATGTTGCAGATTTAAACACAGAGGATATAAAATGAGGGATATCTCTTTGGCAAATGAATGGAGTAACTCATTGGACAGACAAACCTTATTGCAATATAAAAAGTTAGATAATAAAGATCAGGACTCAACAATCAGGTTTGTCACCACATACGGCAGGAACCATCAGCTGGTGAGAGATATTTTGAACTCCAATTGGAATATATTGATGGCACATGATGAATTGAGAACACTATTAGGTACAACATGTCATATGTCTTTCAGAAGGGGTAAAACTTTGGGGGGGATGTTTTCCCACTACAAACACAAGGAAGGAGGAGGAGCTATCTATCAACAAACAACCTTAACAGGAGATAAACTCATAGGTACCTTTCCTTGTGGTCACTGTTGTTCATGTTCGCAAGTATACACACTGAAGGAATTTTGAAGTGCTAACACGGAACGGGTGTACCAGATGAGGTTCTTTGCTAATTGCAGTACCACATGGGTCATTTATTTGGCCACATGTCAGTGCAAATCATTTTATGTGGGTCAAACATCCAGATCCCTCCGAATACATATGACAGAACATAAGAGTGACATTAGGAATAAGAAGGAAACTAATGCCCTATATAGACACACCATCAAACATTCAAATGCACAATTTAGGTTCATGGTCATTGACAAAATTGTAGGGGATCGTATACATCAACAGGGTTGGCACTCTATTTTGAATAGAAAAGAACAATACTGGATTACTAAGCTTGGGGCACTTTTTCCGCCTGGTCTGAATGACCATTTATGAGAGAGGTTAGGTCTATTTATTCATATTAATACATGCCATGTAAAGCCATATTTTTGTTTGTTTTTTCTGATTGGTGGAACTCATGTGGTTTTGATAATATATGCTCAAGGAGCTATATAATTAGAATAACTAGGATGACCAATGTACACTTTTGCACTGAGTGGTTGTTATTACAATACTTTTTTATGATACTACATCAAGTGTATATATTTTCATTAGCTCTTGTATGGCCGTGATGAATTTTGTGTATTTACATAAACAGGCCATTATAAAATTACAAGATGCTATTTTCATGTTTTTTTCTTTTAAATATTCCTTATATATCTGTCTACAGTATTATGGGATTGATTTTTGATATCCTCACTGATAGTAGTATTTAATTATTTAATGTATAAACTGCTTGTTTTATAATAGCATACGAACTGTTTTTGATTATTTACTTAAATAAGTTTTTTTGGGCATGTATACATCCCAAACACTAGGTTGGGCTATACCAACTATTCCTGTATTAATAGGGCGGAGTATAAATACAACTTGAATCAGTTCTTCTTCTTTTGCATTAATCTATTTTTGTATACCATTGAGAAAGGCTGTAAGGCCGAAACCGGTCTGGTTTAGTGACATATCTTCATATGTTACTCTGATTAATAAAGTACTTGGGCTTACCATCTCTTCTGCTTATCATGTCAGACCCATTGCACATTTGCAAGTCCAATGGTAGTATAAACACCTGATCAAGGGATCTCAATCTCTTTGCAGTCTAAACAGGATGTATTCCAGGGAGAGATATGTATCAGAGGGAATACTTCTCCAATGGAACCATCTTCCATTCTGCATAAGTAAAGTACTTCTCTTAATCTATACAGACAAAATTTCGATGGTTGGATGGGAAATCCTAAATTCATCCCTGGCTTAGCACCATGTCCCTTAAGTACAGGGTCAACAAGTAATGTCTCAACATATCCTTTTTCTGCCTGCTTAAGGTTATTGATATATAAAATGTAAGGGCATATACTACCATGGGAATGCAAGGCTAGACTTCTAATTATCCTCACTGATCAATAGCCTAGTAAGTACCTATGAACTCATATATCAGGTCTATGCTCATACATCAAATAAAAACTACATCAAACGGCTATTCCACGAACAGTAATCTGCGAACATTGCTTTCACCAAAGAGTTAAATCATCGTAAAAAAAATCATCAAAAGGTAATATTGGGCCAACAACAAGGAAGTACCACACTGTATAAGGTAAACTAAACAGAACCTTTTAAAATTTGCCTTTCCCCATGGTAGTGCCATCTCAGGATTGGTATATATAGTTGGGGGTGGGGACATAGCCCCGCTTCATGTGTTATTTCCTTGTTGCAGTCTGCAAGAGCTTAGAGCATGAACCTGAAACAGTGTTGTAATGTACCATATTGCAATGATTTCCCAAATATAATGCAGTTGTGTCTCTGTAGTAATAACACTGAGAGCATGTGAGCATAGTAGTCCTTCTACACTTACTCCTGCAGCTATACATAGATCATCCATTCGACTGGCTAATTTGCCCTGCCACCACTGTGTACAGATCATCCATTGACTACTCTTTCCTGGCCTCAGTGTATGTAGATCATCTATTGGCCACTCTAGCCTAGCCTTATTGTATGCAGACCATCTGTTGGTTATTCTGCTCTAGCCTCGCTGTATGCAGATCATCCTTTTATTTATTTATTTATTTATTCATTAATTCTTTTAATTTTCCCTATTTGTTGACTGGCTAAACCCCTGAACAAGTAGTCTTTTTTTCAAGGGTAACATGAGTGTGATATGCAAAGAGTTACACAACAAAAACATGAAAGTGGAAGGTGTTAAACTCTGTACCCTTCACAGGATGCAGCTCATTAACAATTCAGACATTGGTTCTCTCTGCAACTGACAGACAATAAGCTTGTTTATGTACACCACTGATTTTTTTTTTAATTTCTGACTTGTTTATGAAATACAAAGAAGAAGAAAAAAATCTTTTCCACTGCTATGATGATTTGAAGTGCTTTCATTAAGACTCATTAGAAAACAATCAACACTTGAACAGTGAATATGCATGCAAATATGGTACTTTTAAGAGTTCTGGAACCAAATAGAAAACGCAACAAACAAGCCTGTATATGAACTCCTTTTATTGCAGTAAAAACACACCAAGATTAAGTGCTTTCATCTTTCACACAGAAGACTTCATCAGAATAAAGCACACTAATTCAAGAACCATTATTACTGCGGTGGTGGTGCTGCGGTAGCGTTGTCACCTCACAGTTAGACGTTGCCAGTTCGATCCTCAGTTAGAGCATCTTCTGTGCGGCGACATGCATGAATGGGTGTTCCTTCGTGGAAGGTTGTGCGTTAGGCCCAGCAAGCCAGCACATAAAACTCTACTGCCAATCATTAGCGGACCGGAGTTCTGCTGTGGTGACCCCTAACCGGGAAAAGCCGAAAGACACAAACAAATTCAAGAACCATTTTTATACCAGTACATGTTACATAATAGATAAAATTAAGCCAATGGTATTGTCAAAAAAGTCACATGTAAAATAGTCACATGAGCAATATTAAATACACAGGATGTTAATATTCAAGCCAACTTAGCTTTTTACAAATAAAACACTGTTATATATTAAATACCTTCAGCATATATTTAAAAATGCAGGCACAGTAATGCATGTAAAAATGTTAAAATAGTTAAAGTTTCATAGATTGTCAAGGAATCATTTATACCTGGTGGAAAATTAGCTGCTAGTCTGAGCTGCCAAACCAGCTCTTTTATACTTAATTCTTCCAGTCACCCTCCCCTCAAATCTATGTCCACAGTATTTTATTTTTTTTTATTTATTTAACATTTGTTGACCGGGAATGTCCGACTAGGTTCCACAGAGCCTGTTTTCAGCGGAGGCCCAGGGAGAAATGCTCCAGATGCATGTCTTTGGAATGTGGGAGGAAACCGGAGTACCCGGAGGAAACCCAAGCGAACACAGGGAGAACATGCAAACTCCACACAGAAGGCACCCCAGCCGAGAATCGAACCGGAGAATCTCTTGCTGTGAGGCAACAATGTTAACCGCTGCACCACGGTATCCAAAATACCAAGTTTCAAACCTTTAAAAATTATAACAAGTGAGGGAATGCCTAAATAATGCAGTTATATCCTTGTTTTTAACATCATATACATTCTCATAGATTCTGCTTTTCAACGACCTCTCCGTTTTCCCAACATAGAATCCATTGCACATATCACACAGAGTAAGGTACACCACTCTGGTGGTAAAAGAATTTCCTTTCTTGAATATAACTTTAGATGCCATCTTATTAACTAGGCAGGTTTGAGGTGCTTTGAAAATATTAGTACATTGGAGGACCTCTCACAAGGTGTTGTACCACAACCACCTTCTATTTGTAAATTCAAATTGTTTACCATACGCTGTTTAATATCCATGCCCACCTTGCTGATAAAAACTGGTTTATCTCCCACTGCAGTTAACACATCATTATTTGCCCTAAATATACTCCAGTTCTTTTTAGTATGTTTTTCACTTCATATGATATAGGACTGTATTGTACTATACGTGCATGCTCATAAATCTTCGTTTCACCAGGATCTGTGGGCGCTATATTAGTTAATGCGTGGTTTCCTAACAGGGGCTATTATTTTTTCCCCATCTTGTGTAAACCTCCTCAATAATTTGTTCCACCATCTGTTTGGGGTATCCCCTTTCTAAAAACAGATCTCTTAATGTGAAAAATTCCTGCCTCACATAACTCAATTCTGAAGTCATGCATGCAATTCTTATAGCCTGGCCTTTGACTAAGCTTTTTTTCTGTGAAAGTGGATGGTTGCTCATATAATGAAGGTAAGAACTGCAAAAAGTACTCTTACAAAAAATATATTAGATTTGAAATCTGTAGATGTATGGGAAATTGCCGTGTCCAAGTAATGTATACCTCTAGTGTTGTAATTATAAGTAAATTCCAAAAATGCTCATGTGACCATTTTACATGTGACTTTTTTGACAATACCATTGGCTCAATTTTATCTATTATGTAACATGTACTGGTATAAAAATGGTTCTTGAATTAGTGTGCTTTATTCTGATGAAGTCTTCTATGTGAAAGACGAAAGCGCTTAATCTTGGTGTGTTTTTACTGCAATAAATAGAGTTTGTATACAGGCTTGTTTTGTGTGATTTCCATTTGGTTCCTGGTCTTCTGTTATTCGCACTGCACCAGAGATTTGGACTTTTAGGAGTTCTCTCATTCTGTCTCCTACACAGTTCTTTACTAGTAAAATTTAACGCCCTTTCTGGAATGAGAACAGTTCAGAAGTCAGTGAAACTAAATCATTACTACTTAACTGAAAACTGTTATAAAGGAAGGCCTTCCACTACAAGTCATTGAAGATAAAACTGCGATCAGAATCCTGAAATTCTATTCCCTAAATAAAGCACCTACTGAAAAAACAGACTTTAAGTGTTTTTTGTAGGGAGACAAGCCCCCCTGTATGTTGTGGTTTGGGGATCAAGCCCCATACTCCACTCAAGCCTAGCTAATTAAACTCCACAGTTGCACCCACTCAAAGGTGGTGGAAATTACTCCCAAAGGGGCATCACTACCAACAAAAAACAACATCAGGGGGCTGAACCTTAGGCAGTTTTTGCTTGAGATCTGAAACATTATCCTCCACTAGGGTAACCCAGGAAGGATATGGTCTCAGACCTAAGTGTGTGGCTTTATCCTGTCATGTTATATTTCTTACTTCCATTATTATTCTGTCTAATACGTACTGAGCTGTGTTACTCCCATCTTACCAGAACACATCAAAAGAGAAACCATGTCCTAATCACACTACTAACCTGTAAAAAATCCGTTCACCCCCCCATTTCTTCAGTTTGTTATATGATAGAATATCTACATATTACCATATGTGTCTTATTTTAATTTGTAAGAGAATAAAGCAAATAAACACGTTGTAAAGTTTGTTTTAACACCAGAATGTTTAATTTAATTCCTACATTCTTGTGCTAATTTCCTGAGCAGCTGCACATTTATCAGAATTAAAACTGATTTCTAAGTTGCTTGAATAGGCTCCAAGTATTTTTGCATATTACAGAATCATGAAAATCTCTTTAGCATATTCAGCACAAACCCTTCTTTCGCCTGTTCTACAAAAATGTTAAAATCAACCTGCTTAGGTCACTGTCAATATTATTCTGACAAAAGGTTAACATATCTGGACCCAAAACTAAGTAACAATGAAGACAACTAGTAATTAATTTCCGTTCAGACCTATCCTTTTACATTCCCTGGTTTTCCATGTTATTAGTAGCTTTCAACATAATCATTTAACCTGGCACATGACTTCTTCGCCCTTTAGATAACAGATCAATATCATGACCATGGTTAAACTGTATTGAGAATAAATGCATGAAATGAATTTTAGAACTGATTTTAAATATCTGATATAAATATCTTCTAAAAAAT
Source organism: Protopterus annectens (assembly GCF_019279795.1). NCBI lineage: Eukaryota > Metazoa > Chordata > Ceratodontiformes > Protopteridae > Protopterus > Protopterus annectens. Next base: position 1,032,519,231 of record NC_056737.1, read on the forward strand.
CTAAAAATGTCTCTTATGGAAATATTTTATGCATCTGATATATACCTTTTATGCATTCTGTTTTTTTAATCATTGTACATCTCTTTTTGTTTAAATAATTTAACTTTTAATGTAATTTAAATATTCCGATTACTATAGCTTGGCTTTGTAGGGCAGAGGGATGGAACCCATACTGTGACCCAGGTGACCTGGGTTTGATTAGCAACCTTTTCACTGGACAAGCCAATTAGTGAGGGAGATGATGAGTGAGGGGGCCTCTTCATGGAGTATGGATCAGGGTAGCAGGTGGCTGGGTAGCATACAGGGATGTGCAGTTTCTCTGGCAGACCACCCCCCATGCTTATGGGGAGGGGCAGGCCTGCTGGGTGGCAATGTCTATTCTGAAAGTGAGGCATGACCATCACTTACAGCCCATTGCTTGTACTGCTGTATCTCTGTGAGCCATTATCTGCAAAGACTATAGGGCTAAGAGGAAACCCCTCAAATCACCCATAATGGCAGTCTAAATGATGGCACCTCCCTGTCAACCCCTACCTTGGTGATAGGGAATGAATAGGATGATTGGCTGGTGTCAACAGGCACTGGGGCAGAGTTTGAAAAAAAATTCTGTAAATTGTAGTTCAGAGTGGAGCTTATCCCCCAAGCATTTGCCGAAAATAAACATTTCTTTGCCTAGTCAGACTATTCCAATTACCAAAAGCAAATACATAAATAATCCCCTGGTATACAACAATGGAAATCTATAAATGCTGAGGATGGGATTCTCTATTTTTCATTCTGCTGCATACTTTCTAAGGAATTTCTTTTATAAATTAACTGTTGGAGCAGAGGATGAAATTCATACTGACAGGATTTCAGAATTTTGTACCTTAAAGATTTCTTTCTTTCTTCATTTCTTTCTCTGTGGTTCCATTCTAAAGCATATTAAACAAATGGTTTTGGAGGTCTATATTATAACCTCGAAGGTTTAATACTTTGAATGCATAAAGATCAAACTTTATGCATCGACGTATTAAACCATCGAACCCTAATAAAAAAATGATTAAAACAAAAAAATAAACTAAAGCGTTTACGCAGGGGGCATTCCCCCCAGCACCCCCCACATCCCTGCTACTTAAATATATCAACTCCGAGATCGCACAACATTGAATTAAATAGAAATCTCCCCTTATGGAGATTTCCATTTAAACGTTCGATGCTGTGCGCTTTCAGTAATCTCATGTCGACAATATCGTATTCGATATTGTCAGACTTCAAGATTCTAATATAGACCCAGGTTTTGGATATTGGACACATCTGAAAATTATGCTAATATTTTTAAGGAAACCATATTATAAAATTGCCAGGTACGTAGACTAATAGAGATGAGTATCAACTTCCATTCATCTATTCTTGCGAAACAATTTAATAAATTGAGTGATTCTATAAAAAATAATCTTTTTAGAGTAAATTTGTCTGGTAACTGTCCATGATACTAAGTTTCTAGTTTCTGCTTACATCTGGCATCTGAGCTTCCTTGACAGAATAAGTACTGATGCCAGTTGCCATTCCTACATCAGGAGCACAATCACAGCAAATTTAATAACTCCTTTAGCACTTTACCTCATCTTAACACTCCATTAAATATTTCCTTAATACAGCCTAAAACTTGAAACATGAGTTCATTAATGGTCACTGGATGCATGCCAGCTGATTGTTCTAATTTATTATTTTTAATTTTAGAGCTACATCCTTGTATGAAGGTTAGCGGTATTAAGTCACAGAACTTGCTCCTATGGTTCATTTCCCAATTGGGGTTTTTCAGGTGCCAAGCCTGCACCCCATCTTTACAATTTTATGTGTTTTTGGTAGATGCTTTGTTTTTCTCGTATATCTCATAGACAAACTGTAGTTAAACAAGCAATACTTCGAGCTGCTAATATTAGTGCGTGCAGTGTTTCACTGAATGAGAATGCGTGTCCTGCAATGACCTACAATCCCATCCTAGAATATTCTTCTGCATTATTTCTATTAAACGCGAGGACAGACTTTGACTTACCCACAACCTTGAATAAGATAAAGCAGATATTCTAAAAAGAGGGAAGGAAGAAAGAAAAGAGAGAATGAATTATTTTTCATCGCTTTTCTTAACAGGAATAAATTATCTTTCATCACTTTGCCTAAGACTCCATTTTTATGTATCCCACATCTGGTTTGTAAGGGGCAGGAGGATATTTCTAAGCATTGAAGGCGACAGTATAAGCCAATCTGTTAGCATTTCACCAGGCAGACACAAATGCAGGACCATAGATCACCTCATTCATTTCACTAAGTACCTCCAAATATTTCATATTATAACAATAACAATAATTAGCTTTGTTTTCCCCACAAAGATCTCCCAAAGAGGAAAACCTTTTATTTCAGCCACCCCTCTCCATGCGGGATATTCAGTCTATCCAGCTGTTATTCTCCCAATGAAAATGTTCATTGCACTTTAGTGTTTTGAACCTACTGGTGTCCTGGTAACCCAAGTTTCTATTTATGCTCTATCTAAAATATCCATAAAGCATCAAGCTAAACAAACTGCTGTGGAACGTTTCCACATATCTATTGCTGGTATGGATGGCAGAAGAATTAAGTTGTGCACCAATATCCACTTGTAATCCACACTTATAGATGCCTACAAGCAGGAATCACCAGCTTGGGAAACCTTTGACCCCATTACAGTCTTGATACTGAGCTCTTTTGCCTATGTAAGTATGACCTCAGTGGTATCTGTGAATCCCAAAGTATGTCAAATAAAAAACATCAAGAATAAAATTATTTCTTTCCATTTTTAAATATAAAATGTACAAATAGGAAAGTTCCTGAAATATTCTGCCTTAACTGTAACTGAAAATGCACATATTTACTTGGTAAGTCCAGATACTGAGGTCCATATTTAAATTCAATCTAATCATTGTCACTTGGCTGTGTAATTTTCTACTAAAACCAGTCTGTTTTCTGATATTGTTTTGTTCAGTAATTGTAGTCTCAGGTGAACCTGCACATCCAGAGATATATTTCTATATTGTACTGAATAGTAATGGCTTTGTTAGTACACAAATGCTTAATGCCTGGCAGGCAGACGTTCAACAGAGAAGTGTTATCCAAGTTAAGGAAGTGCTAATGTAAATGAAGAATACATTGAACCACAGCATTGTATTCCTTTCCAAAAGGTGCACTGGGGGAATACTTTTCTGTATTTGGTTTCTGCACTTCAGTAAACGCTGATGGTGATTCTGTGTAGCAGGTACATACTACCCTTTCCTACCACAGCATCACTGCCCTGTTTGTGCATTCACAGTTCCTTTCATTTTGCAGCCCTACTCAATAGCCTGTTACCATTATTTCATCCCCATTTCATTATTTTTTTCTGTTATGTAAAGCCTACAACATTGTATCTACCAACCCGACTTTAATCACCTAGAGTCCTGCTATAACAAAATAGCTAAGTTTGCTGCCAGTTAACCCCATAAAACTCATCAGTGTGCTCTTCTTTTTGCCCATAAAGTCATATACAACCCCTGTAACTGCCCTGCACTCTCAAGCTTGGTCCAACTTGATCTCTTAGATCTTCTGACAGACTGATGCTAAAAGTTACACAGTCTCACCTATCATGGCGATTCCCTCTATTCCTATAAAATAGCTAAGGACTAGACTGCTCTTCCTCAGCACATCCAAAACAACAAAAACATGTCCTCATTTAAAAAAAATAGCCGAAGAGATTTTGTCAATACCAACTGGCTCTGCCCCTGTATTGCTGCTGGCTAGTTGTCTCCTCCTATTACTTCTCAACTCCATATGTCACATACCTCTTTTCGGCACATTTAAGCAGTTTGTGCTTACAAACCCATGTTTTCTTTTTCAAATGGACATAAGTCATTCTCTGATAGATCTTGTATACCTCTGTATTATATTATTATTATGTGTTTATCAAGACTATTTGTCTCTTATGTAACTTTGTTAACTGCATTTTTTTATTGCTAATATTTGTGTTTCATGACTACTTGCTTTTCTTATGTAACTTTGTTAATTGCATTTTTTGCAAATATTTGTGTTCATAACTAATTGTACTGCTCTGGACCTTTTCTCCCTGGGTCTCCACTGAAAATGGGCTACTTGCCCAGTCGGACACTACCTGGTTAACAAATGTAAATAAATAATAAATAACCATTCAATACCTAGTGAGGACTCCTGATGAGGTTTTGAGGGCCTAGTAATTCCTGTAGCAATCTGTGTCCTCTTCTGTTCCTACATGTAAATATCAGATCACATCCTTGCTCATGAAACATCACTGCTGTGCCATCTACAGCAGCAACCACCCAGGGCTTTGTAATGGTGTAAAACACAAAAGTGACTGCCCAAGCCATCTCCCTACTTCCACTAACTACACACATGAAGAGCAACAGACTGAATAGTACAGGTACCATCTTTGAAATAACTAAGATTAATTGGGTCTTAACCAAAAGGCCTTCTCTGTTTCAGACCTTCTGTCTAGTTATCAAATGTGAAAATAAATGAACTTACCATGCTGATATCTGCTACTGAAAGTAAGTGTATGCCTGGCAGAGTTGTATGCATAGAGTTATTCAGTCTTTCTCAAACATCCTATCTGTGCAACAGTTTCCACACATTAAAGAAGAAAGCAATAAAAATAAAGTTTAAAACTTGTTTGTTTAATTGCAATCACTGGCATTTCAGCTAAAGAAGATTTTTCTTTACAAAGTAATAGCTTCAATTAAAGGCCTAATAAAAAGAGATTCAAGATAAGAAAAATAGTTTTGATGCAGCAGTGTTATAAATCAGTAAATGGATTTAAATCTTCTTGAGTTGTATGCATATTAAAAACTCTTAATTGATATTATTTTTGTAGAGTAATTAGTCTGATTCTTTAATTTCCTCAGAGAACAGCCACCTAGAACCAAACAATAGTCAGTTAGTACATTTCAGAAATAATCCTCCAATAAACATGCTTCAGTTCTTTTATATTTTTCATGGTAATACTAATCTAATGTACAGTTCACACTTAAGCATCATTTTCAAGGAGTCATTTATTCCCTGTGTCTTTATGTAAGCAAGTCCCAACGTAAATAATTGCGTAGGGTATAGATAAGCCAGATGGAAAAGCAACTAGTCCTCTGTCGTATTCTTTCTCTTATGAGGGCTATACGTTTTTTATGTTTCCAAAACTGATTATGTCCAAAGAAAGTAAATTTGGCACATACCTGCAATTTTAGACACCAAAATGTTAGTGTTTGAGAACTCAGATTCAGAAATATTTTAATACATATGGCTTCATAAATATTTTTGCATACCTGAAATGCTTTGAGATTTTTTCTCATGAAACTGTTGTTTTTAGCTGATAACAGTAAAATGATGCTTTAATGTATTGAAACTTGTTAAACATTTAACCTGGGGACACATAGCAATTAATTCTCATAGTTTTGTGACGCTGCCAGTTTCAACCATTAGAATCTTCCTGTAACTACAAAAATCACTAATAAAGCTTCCTTTATCATTTTAATATGTAGCATCATTTACTGACCCTGAGCAACAGATATCACTCTGCCTGGATGCAAGATCAACCTTACAAATTTAAGTATACCTGTGTAGATCTTGAAGTAAATTATGATTGCTGTAAAGAAACAAAAATATACAGAGACGATCATAAAACCACTTTTGTGCTTATTACAGAAAACTGCATCTGTGGGAATGTTATCTGTAAATAAAGTGCAAAAATATTTTCAAACTCTGAACATCGCTTAGCACTTGACTGCTTATACATGAGTCAAATAACCTTATTCCTTCATGTTGTTGTATCTTTCGGCTTTTCCCGGTTAGGGGTCGCCACAGCGGAACTCCAGTCCGTTAATGATTGGCAGCAGATTTTTACGTACCGAGTTGTTAGCCCTGACGTACAACCTTCAACGAAGGTACGCCCATTCACACATGTCTCCACACAGAAGATGCTTTAGCTGAGAATCGAACAGGACAACGTCTTGCTGTGAGGCGAAAATGCTACTGCAGCACCACCACCGCAGTCCTTCATAGCTATTTTATCTTCTTCTTCTTTCGGCTGTTCCCATTAGGGGTTGCCACAGCAGATCACCTGTTTCCATTTCTTCCTGTCCTCTGCATCTTGCTCTGTCACACCAACCACCTGCATGTCCTCTCTCACCACATCCATAAACCTTATCTTAGGCCTTCCTCTTTTCCTGTTACCTGGTAGCTTCATCCTTAGCATCTTTTTTCCCAATATAGCCAGCATCCCTCCTCAGCACATGTCCAAACCAATGTAATCATGCCTCTCTGGCTTTGTCTCCACACCTTCCAACCTGTGCTGACCCTCTAATATACTTATTCCTAATCCTGTCCACCCTCATCACACCCAGTGCAAATCTTAACATCTTTAATTCTGCCGCATCAAGCTCAAACTTCTGCCTTTTTGTCAATGCCACTGTCTCTAACCCATATAACATAGCTGGTCTCACTACCCTCTTGTAGACCTTCCCTTTCACTTTTACAGGTACTCATCTGTCACAAATCACTCCTGACACTCTTCTCCACCCACTCCATCCTGCCTGAACTCTCTTCTTCACCTCTCTTCCATGCTCACCGTTACTCTGAACTATTGACCCCAAGTATTTAAACTCATCTACCTTCGTCACCTCTACTCCTTGCATCCTCACCATTCCTCTATCCTCCCTCTCATTCACACACATATATTCTGTCTTAGTCCTGCTGACCTTCATTCCTCTTCTCTCTAGAGCATATCTCCATCTCTCCAGGGTCTCCTCCACCTGTTCCCTACTCTCACTACAGATCACAATGTCATCTGCAAACATCACAGTCCAAGGGGACTCCTGTCTGATCTCGTCTGTCAACCTGTCCATATATGTTGACATAAACAACCCACTAACTGAGCAAATATAAACACTTGGGTTTGAAAGGGATAGGAACTTGTTACTCGTTTTCTAATTTTGTGGCATAGTTCAGCTTTTTTAAATGTTCCTTTAACTATATAAATCACAGAACGTTTGGGGCATTCCTAACTGCTCTTTAAAAAGCTATATTTTTTCTTAAACTATTCACAAGTTTATAAGTGACAGAAGGTGAGAATATATAGTGCATTTTTGTATTAAGCAAATAACTTGTAAAGAATTTACTTTTGAAACAGTGTGTGACAGCGGAAGTGAACATTGCTGCCTCATTGCACTATGTGTGTGTGTGTGTGTGTGTGTGTGTGTGTGTGTGTGTGTGTGTGTGTGTGTGTGTGTGTGTGTGTGGGTGTGCGCATTGCATGTGTGCATACGCATTTATGCGTAGTATGTGTGTGTGTGTGTGTGTGTGTGTGTGTGTGTGTGTGTGTGTGTGTGTGTGTGTGTGTGTATGTGTTTATGTATGTATGTGCATAGATAACTGTGTATATATGTGCAAGGGCACGTGTGTTTGTGCATATGTGTAAAACATTTTTATTTACATGGCATGGAAGATCACTAACAATGAATTAAACAGATACTGCCCACTGTCACCAGTGACATCACAAGCCAGGTGGAACTTGACTTTTCCCTTGCTGCTCCTTGAAAATGGCTAACAGGGATGGTTTAAGCATTGTTAATAGCACTTCCAATTAAAAATATTCTCAAGAGGCAATTTACATTTTTTTCTAAGAAAAAACTATACCTATGTTAAGCATTCTACGCAAAGCATCTTTGTTTAATTTTGTTTTATGACTATACCATTATTGCTATGTGTACTGTTTTCTATGTTTAATATACTGTTTTAATTTCAACAAAATTTGTTTTGAAATCCTGCCCAAAGCCTTTTAAATTATTCTGACTGCAAAACTGAGGTAATGGTGATAGTTCTGACAGAAATGCTTGTTACATTGTGTTAACAAGATATTAATATACATATATGTGTGTAAGTGTGTATATATATATATATATATATATATATATATATATATATATATATATATATATGAGAGCGAGACACAGATATATGTATAACAGAATCATTACTGAAAAGAAAGATAAGTGTAAAACAGACTGTGTGCCTTCTATCCTATATATAGCATTCCCACATGAAAGAAATAAAAATTCAGAACCTCTATCTGAAGGTACTGAGTGTAGCAAAAATTATTTATATTTAGCACCAGGGCTTAAAAGTGATGGTTAACAGAACTCCAGACAAGCAGGATTGCTTTGTTTATCTTACCAAAATTTGGTCTTCCACATTTGGTATACTGCCAATAAGCATCATAAGCTACAGAGAGTACCTGCTTCACTTATTGTCAAGTCTGTAAATATTCAGTCAGTAAGGAAGTTTACTAAATATATACCATACTGAGTCCAAATGACTGGTTTAATCCATTTATTGATGCAGGTTAAATAAAAGTAATGTTCTTCGTTTTTTCCCGGTTAGGGGTCGCCACAGTGGAACTCCGGTCCGCTAATGATTGGCAGTGGATTTTTATGGTGCCGTGTGCCCAACCTTCAAAGAAGGCACACTCATTCACGCTTGCACCTACCTGCATGTCTTTAACGTCACTGGACTGCGGGGAGGACATGCAGACTCCATTCAGAAGGCGCTCCAGCTGAAAATCGAACGGGAGAACCTCTTGCTGTGAGGCAACAACACTAACCGCTGCACCACCGCGGCCACATTGATGCAGGTTAAATACTTTACCCTAATGCACTGGGATGACGTTGTTGTTTCACTACTAAATAGAAGGAAAGAAGGGCTCTGTACGAATATATTCATATTATAGCTTTTGGAGCAATTCTCAGCATGCAATCAAATTCATTTAATAATAAAGAGGAACACTTTTTTTTCAAGTTTACTTTTATCAGACTTAAAGCACTGAAATCAAATATTCAGGAATATCTTAGTTTTCCTGTTGTTTTTGTTGTTCGGATGTTCACTATTTCTTGTCCATGTGCTGTACTTTGAAGGGTCTTGATGTGAGGAAGTGGTAAGATTCTACTTCGTTTGAACAAATCCAGGGGGTTGTATAAGCAGCAAGCACACTACCCTGGATTGGATACTAGTCAGTAAGAGCCCCCAGTCATATATAACAGGCTGCTTATCAGATAGCCTCAGTGATCACTCCCCAACATTCCTACTCAAAAAATACCTATACCAAGCTAAACCTGTCATCTACCATCAAATACGTAAAAAACTAAACTTTAACCCACTCACATTCATCTCATCCCTCAAAGAATGTAACTGGCATCCTCTAAAGTACCTCAGTCTTGATGACGCAGTTGAATTTTTTAATACTACCTTCCTGAGCATCCTTAATTACCATGTCCCCATAAGACTTTCCAGAACCAAAGCACAACCCTCCCCATGGCTACAGAAAACCACTAAGTCAGAAATGAAAAACAGGGATAAAGCCTGGGAGCACTGGTGCAAAACCAAATCCCCCTCAACTAGACAGAAATGTCTAGAACTACGCAATAGAGTCAAAAAGCTAATAAAACAGGACAAATTCCAATACTGTCAGTCTGCCATAGACTCCTCCCAACACAGCCTCAAACAATTCTGGTCCTCCATAAACTCCATCCTCCACCCAGGTAAAGTCAGTACCCCTCCTCCTAACATCACTCACTCCTCCGAAAATATTGCTACCTCATTCAACACGCACTTCACACAAACCATACTATCACTAGCTAAACAACACAACCCCCCTCCCCTCCAACCCACACGTTCAAGTAGTAATCTCCCCACTGCCTTCTGTTTTTCTCCTGTACCTACCTCCAACATAAAAAACTCTTAACTAAACTTAAGCCCACCAAATTAGCAGCAGACAACCTCCCAAGTGAATACCTACAAATCACAGCCTACCCAGTATCCATCTTGATTAACCGATCTCTGTCAGAAAGTTACATTCCCACACTGTGGAAAGTATCACATATAATTCCCCTCCACAAAGGCAGCCCCTCCACAGAACTAACCAATTACCACCCAATAGCTATTCTCTCTCCACTCTCCAAAATACTAGAGAGATGCATACACTCTCAGGCCTCAGACTACCTCCTTACTAGCAACCTCCTTTCCAATACTCAGCATGGTTTCCGACCAAACCATAGCACCACCACTGCCTTACTCTCCTTTACTAACACTATCCTTCAGCATAAAAACAATGGCTATCTTTCCTCTGCTACTTTCCTAGACCTATCTAAAGCATTTGACATGGTCCCACACAAACAACTCATCGCTGTCCTCAATAACCTATCCTTCTCTCAATCAGTCACCAACTGGTTTCAGAGTTACCTGTCTGACCGCCAATAATCCATTGTATGGCAGAATGACATATCTACCCAACCACCTGTCTCCATAGGTGATCCCCACGGATCCATCCTTGGATCCCTACTTTTCTCTGTTTTCACCAATAATCTAGCCTCTGCCACCAAACATGGCACACTCATACAATACACAGATGACTCAACCATCATCTGCTCAGCCCAGTCCCTACCCAAACTGCAAAAAGTCACACAGGAAGCCTTTTCCTCTGTTGAAACTTGGTTATCCGATGCCCAATTAATACTCAACCCAAACAAAACTAAACTACTCATCTTCCAACCCACCAAACATACTCAAAACAACTCTCACTTTAACATCACAGCAAAAGACAACACCACTATATACCCAAATGAACACACCAAATTGCTAGGAGTGGAAATAGACAATAAACTAAAATTTGACATTCACATATCCATGACCATAAAAAAAGTCCACAAAAAACTAGGAGCATTATACAGAAATAAGCAACCTCTCACCAAAGCAGCAAAGATTTCAATAGCAAATTCCCACCTTATCTCCAACCTACTTTATGCCTCTCCAATATATACCAACCTAAGGCAATGCAATCTAAACAAGCTAGAGACCTGCTACAACAAAATCGCCAAATTCGCCACAGGGGCATCCTACCATAGTCACCACTGTCTCTCACTTACTGAACTAGGCTGGCTTGAACTCCCTCCCCTCCTTCAATGGTATCAACTCTCACTTGCCCACAAACTAGTAAGCCATCCACTAAATGTCCCATTCCTTCAGAATCTACTCCAACCCTATCGCACCACCAGACCACTAAGATCCAGCAACAAAAATCACTTGCAGATCACTAAAGCCAATAACTCTGCTGGTGAAGCACTATTCTCTTGTGCCATAACCAAATTATGGAACTCCCTCCCACCCACAATTTCCTCCATACCATCATGCACCCATTTCAAAACTTTACTAAAAGCGCACCTAAAAATGTGCTGGCTATGCCCTTGCAGTTCCCACTATAATATCACCCATCCCATCCAACCACTACCTTTCTTTCCACCCCACTAACTACCTTGATTATAGAAAGCAGATGCTCGTAAGCCTAGTACTTATTATACAGCAGGAACTTCTTATTGTAACATTTGTTAATGTCTGTTATGTACTTCGCAGATAAAGATTCTAGTTGTATACTGATGTACTATGTTCTTCATCTGTAAATATGTTTGTAATTAATTGCTTTGTTAATCAAATTGTTAATCGCTATGTAAACCAATGTAACTACTGTCTGTTTATTTTAACTGTGGAGCTTTTCTCCCAGGGCCTCCACTGAAAATGGACCTACGTCCAGTTGGACACTCCCGGTCAACAAATGTAAATAAATAAATAAAGTTGTTATCAGCAACAGAATGCTGTAGACGGGGTACAAGAACTCTTTTTCATTCGCAGGGTGTTTAGCCTTTTTTTTAGTAGTTTGACAACACCGTTAGTACAATTAGTAAAGGAGTGTGGAATCAGAGGCGAGGTTGCAGGAGACTTGCTGCTCTGCTGGAAAAAAAAATATTTTGCAATTAATGTTCATCAGTGTTTACAGTACATTGATTTTTAACTTCTTAACCCTATTAATAGAGAGCAAGGATATATATGATAGGACTAGATGTAGAACACTTAGTCTTTTTATGAGTAAAAGATTTTTCACTCTAATAAAGTTCAAGCATATTTGGGAATCGAAGTTTCTAAGACACATAAACACAATAATTTAAGAAATGTTACCTCATTTGCGAGAACAAAATTAAGAAACTTCTGTATAATTTTTGGAATTATACATTAATGGAATACAATTCCTGATATTATAAAATTGACAAAGAGCATCAAAGAGTTTTAAAAAAATGAATGGATACATGGGTTGGGTATCTTGTGTATGATCAGAGAGTGATCATGGTCAAATGGGGTCATAAACAGGATAAAGGATCAGGCCCCTTCCCCAGTTATTCCAGTATCCCATTACTTTGCTGTGCGGAGGTTGGTCCTTTACCCAGCCTAGGTCCCCAATTGACCATGATCTGGCTCTGGCCACAGGATCTCCAGTTGGTCCTTTACACAGCCTAGGTCCCCATTTGACCATGATCTGGCTCTGGCCACAGTATCTCCCAACTACCTAGAGAATAAGAAGCAATTCCTATCACTACACCAGATGGTACAACAGAAGGAAGCCCAGTGTGTGCTCTGATGCCCCACCAAAATGTGGCCAAGTGGGCTGCTTGGTCACTTCTTGTGGGGTACCTACCTAATTTTAGGGAGAAAGGTAATAATCAGAAGATGAGTCAGGATAAGCCTGAGATTTGGAGCTCAGTTAGTTTAATAAGGTACAATCATCACTTTTTTTGAGGTAAGTGCTTATTTACACTTTAACTTGGGCTATTGACCAACCTATAAAGCAACATACAAAAGTATAAATTCATGATGCAGAAAGTACCACTGTCTGGAGGAAAGTTGAGTTGCAGTATCCTTCATAACTGATATTTTGAGACACTCCCTGCCTTGTAACAAAGTCTTGACTGTTTCAGTGATATTGTCTCCATAGTGTAAAACTCATGGTGGGGTAAGATATAAGTTGTGGGAGAAATTAGTCCTATACCATCTGACAGAGGTATTTTATGTATGCCCCTTCAGTGTCTACTAGGTCAGATACTCTGCAACTGTTTGATTGGATAATCTTGTAGTGCATTGTACCCTTCACCACTGGTCCAGTTTTGCCCTGGTAAGGAGAGATCCTGACGATATCCAGAGGGAATATTAAACTGGCCTCACATATTTCATAGGTAGGTACTAGGCTATTGGCCCTAGGACTTATATAAGCCTAGCCAAAAAGGAACCCTGGCTTTCGCCACCCAAGAAAATAATTTTCCTGTGCCCCTGTCGAGAAGAGCCACAGAAGTGATCCCCAGGGTGAATTTCCTATCTCCCATCCAATCATCCAGATTTTTCTTGAAGAGTGCTAATGAGGAGCTTTGTTTTTTATAGATAGGTAGTTTGTTCCAGAGTATGGGAAGTCTCTGGGTCAGGAATCTATCCCTCCAGCATGTTCTGCTTATTGTGGTGACAAGGTTTAGGTCCCTAGAGCATGTAGCTCAGAGAGACTGGGATTTCTTTAAATGGAGCATGTCCAACAGTTCTGGGTTTGACGTAGCTTTGTATGTTAGGCAGAGATCGCCTCTGAGTAGGCGATATGCGACAGAGTAAAGCTGGAGTTTTTTGAGACGGTCTGCATAGGGCATCTGTTTGAGGCCGGTAATCCTCTTTGGGAGGTATTTCTGCAGCCTTTTCAGTTGTTGTAGATGTCTTGTGAGGTGCATACCAAAAGGGGTGCTGTATTCTATAATGGGTCTAATGAGTGATGAGTAGAGAGGAACAATGATCTCTTTTTTTCCTGGATGAGAAACCTTTTTTGATGAGGTGTGCCACGTAGAAGGATTTCCTGACTATTGTGGTGATGTGATTATCAAAGGAGAGACTACTGTCCATCTGTGTCCCAAGGTCTCTTATCACACTTTCAGTGTTAAGTAGACTACCACCTATGTGGTAGTTCATGGATACAGAGTTTTTACCAAAAGGGATGACAATGCATTTTTTGGCATTGAGCTTGAAGCCATGGCTTTGACACCAAGCATCTGTCTCTGTGAGGGCATTGTTACCAGTTTCGATTACGGCTCCTAGTTTGCAGCCATCTGTGACTTTCTGTGTTAGCCTGTACTTCAGAGAAGTAGATACCAAACAGGAGAGGACCCAGGACTGAACCCTGTGGTACTCCACTTGTCACTGGTCTGAAGTTGGATTTGGAGTCTGCTACTTTCACAGTGTGGGTTCTGTCAGTGGGCCAGTTGGCAACCCATCTTGTGACACAGGGATGTATACCTAGTTTAGTGTGTTTATCTATAATTCCAGAGTGGGGGATGGTGCCAAAAGCCTTGGCGAGATCTAGATAGGCTGTGTGTACCACCTTACCCTCATATACGGCTTTGGTGATCGCTTCAAAGAAGTCTATCAGGTTTAAGAGACATGATCTGCCTTTTACACACCCAAACTGGGTGGGGGTCCAGAGTTTGGAGATTACCAGTGTCATTGTTTTTAAGTTCCATGATGATACATTCCATAGCCTTGCAGACCAGGCTTGTCAGGCTAATGGGGCAGTAGTTACTGGGGTCCGTGGTGGCTCCCCCTTTGTGGAGTGGGATAACCGTCGCTGTGTGCCATTCAGTGGGCACAAAGCCTGAGGTAGGGCTATGATTGAACATGGTAATTAGCTGGGGTGCCAGTTCGTTCTGTAGTTCGTGTAGAACGCAGCCTGGGATGTTGTCAGGTCCCATGGATGCTGCGTTCTTGGCTTTGGAGAGTGTGGTTTTTACCTGTGCAGCTGTGATTACAGGAACTTTGCATTCTTCTGGTATAGAAATGGGCCCTTTAAGGGATGGGGGGGTAAAGTTAGCACTGAACCTATCTGCCAGGATTTTGGCAATATCATTTGGTTCTGTGCTGTAACTCAGAGCAGATGTGAGTGTTGTCATTGAGATTCTTGACATGGCTATAGAATGCTTTGTGGTTGTCTTTAGAATTTGTGGTGATTTTGTTTTTGTAACTAGCTTCGGAGGATTTTATGAGGGATCTCAGCTTCTTACTGAGGCTGACCAGGGAGATCCTCCAATCATGGGATTTTACTCCTTTTTGCAACAGTTTTTTTCTTCTGTTTTAGAGTTTCTTTATGGCAGGGGACCACCATATTGGCTTCCTTTTCTTGGAGGTTAACATCTTGGTTCTGTTAGGAATTGCATGATCCATGCACTCATGTAAGTGCTTATAAAGTGCATTTGTGTAGCCTTCAGCAGTCGTACCTCTATTGTCCATCTGCATGGGTGTCATGAAGTTTGCCACTTCTGTCTTAAGAAGCGTGAAGTTGGCTTTGGAGAAATTTTTTACGGTGGTTTCCCTAATTGGGGAGGTGGGGGCAGGTTGTGGATGTCTATGGTGATTAGCTTGTGGTCGGATCTGACCAACAAAGAATTAATCTCTAGTGTGGAACATTGGTTGCCCATGTTGGTAATGACCAGGTCTAGGATATTGCTGCCCCTGGTGGGGGTGTGCATAAGTTGATCCAAGGCATTGGAATTTATGAATTCCAGAAAACATTGAGCAAAAGAGTTAGTACATGAGTAGTTTTCCCAGTTAATGGTGGGGTAGTTAAAATTGCCCATTATTAGGGTGTTAGGTTGTACCCTAATATTTTCCAGTGTATCAAGAAATGAGGAGTGGGAATTCTGGGGCATGGTGGGGTATCTCTAGCAAGCTATAATTTGGATTGCGGTCTTGCCCAAAGTTAATTGCACTTGTATAATCTCGGATGCATTATGCTGAGCAACTAGCCTGGAGGTGTGGATATCCTTAATAAACATGGACATGCCTCCGCTGTTAGTGTTTCGGTCCAGGTTAGGTGGCCAAAAGGTGTGGTATGAATTATAGCCTGGTAATGCAGGGGTGCTCTCTGGAGCCTTGAACCAGGTCTCTGTCACTGCAGAGATGTCGATGTTCTCCATTATAAGGAGTGCCTCGAGTGAGTGCATTTTGAGGTTTAGAATTCTAGCATTGAGTAGCATTACCCTCAGATTTTGCTTGCTTGTACCTATTATGGTGCTGAATTTTTCATTTGAACCTTGCCTTAAAAAGGCACTATAGGGGTGGCAAGAGCCTTAGCCAGTATCCGGAATCCCAAGGGTGACAGGTGCAGGCCATCTCTGGCAAAGCATTGTGGTCTGTCGATCATGTCATCCCAGGTAGACAGATATTGGATCCCCTTAGAATGGCACCAGAAGCTTAGCCAATTGTTGAAGTCAATCATTTTGTCCTTGTACTGTGGTATCATTCTGAGTGATGGCAGGATGCTACTCAGGGCTAGGATCATACCTGCCTGGGCTACAAGATTGGACAGCTCCTCCATGTCTCTTTTCATGTAGTTCAGGGAGGTATGTCTCAGATCATTCACACCAACATGGACAATGACAGTCATATTTGTACTTGTTGTGGAGTGACTTGAGTGCGTGCATTATGTGGCGGATCCTGGCACTCGACAGGCAGCTCACAGTAACTTTCTCCTTGTTTAGGCTGGTGAGTGGAACATCAGTGTGCCTGACTATAGAGTCACCTATGACTAGAATGTTGGGTATGTTGATATGCTTTATGGGCTGAGGTTGAGTGGCACACTGAGTTTGTGGGCTATGTGTCATTTGGGTGGTGTTGGGGGGTGGAGGTTGCTTGTGTTTCTGCTTTGGAGGTCCCTGTTGCTTGGGCAGATGTTTATTGAAAGCTTCTGAAAATGTAGGTGTGTTTTGTGTTTCTATGTGTGTGTTTTGGTGGTGTAGGTTTTAAGGGACTATGTGATGAGTGTGGTGTGGTGCAAGTGTTTACATTCTCCTCTTGACTCCCTAGTCTAGTCTTGGGTGAAGAGAGCCTTGCTTCCAGTTTGGCTATATAAGTGCATCTCTCAGGTTGTAGTTTTGGGTGGTAGGAGGTGAGAGTTGTCTGTGTACATGAGGCAATTGCTGCATTGCCACAAGATGCCCAGATTCATCAGGTAGACAGGAGAAAACACAGGGAGCTAACCCTTAGACATGCCTGGATAGGTGCTTATTTATTAAGTACTGAAAACTGTTTTCCTGTAGACAAGTGAGGAAAGTTGAGTGCTGTAGTAATTTGTAGCTTATTTAGTGCTTACAACACTGTAACATTTCATCATGTATGTTAGTTTTGACAATAAGTTGAAAATACTCAAATATATAAGGAAATAAGTTTTTTTTTTAATGTTGATATAAAGCTGTATGGTTTCCAAATTCATAGCTCAACAGTAATGCCACAGGTTTCTTCAGTGAGGAGATTATTCACAGTTGCCCCAAAATGCATTACTAGATGTTAGACAAAAGGTATACCTAGTCAGGATGGATGACTGGCAAGCCTACATGTATGCAAAATTAGCAAGCAGTTTAACCTTTAACCCAAAATATCACCTACTAGAGTATTACACAAGAATTAAATAACATTTTGAAGCTGAGCAGTACCCCCAGTGTGGGAATGTTCCAGCTCAACACCCCCCCAAAATCTAAATATCCTATATCAATTCTTGGAGTAAAGAGAACATTCATCCTCTCTTTACTCTGTGTCATGCTACCTCAAATTAAGTACTTAACAAAGAAAGTACCATGAGTGACAACGCCACACTGGTGTAGTAGTCCCAGACTTCCCAAACATATTCTACGCTTCAGCTGTTGGCAGAAGGTTTCATTACAAACCACAGTGTTACTACTTCTGTGATATATGCAGGCTTTCCATTATCACCAGTTCTGACCCACGCTTTTCACGGCTTATGTCTTCTTTGAAATCCCTCTTATTTCCACAATTTTGAAAGTAGAAAAGAAAATGTTATGTTTTGTTTCATTACATTAACAACAACTAGGTAACACTTTACACTAATTGTTATTCTTCAACAGCGTGTCAAAGTGAAGAGATAGCAGGTGATTATAAAATTGGCAGAGTGCAGGGAAACTGGATTTAGACTATTCATTTTATGGTCTTCTTTAAAATTGTTGCAATTGATATATACATTCCTCATATCTTGTAAGGGAAAATATGTCATTGGATGAATTTTCAGGAGTTAAATGTCACTTTTCCCAACCATTGTGCAACTCGGATCTTTTTCTAACCTGCAGATAATAGCCAATGGCAAAATCAATCAAAACCAGATCAGGTAATATAAGCATCACCTGTTTAATTTTGGTATGATCATGGGCCACCATCTAATCACTTAGGGGCAAGTTTACCTTCAACAAACAAATCAGCAGCAGAATGTTGAAAACGCAAGGAAGCGGAGTCACTGAAAACAGATTATGGTGGCTTGGTCATGAGCATGAAAGCAGAAGACAAGTTTGTAAAGCAGATCTGGAAAGGAAAGGATGAAGGCAAGAAGAGATGAGGATGTCCAGCCAAGCGATGGATGGATCACATGACAGCTGACCTGCAACAGTCAGGCATGGCTACTGAAGAAAGGAGAGTGGCTCTGAAATGGGAGAGAGAATAACAGCTGACATGACACCCTGCTCCCATGGAAACATAGAAAAAGGGGATTCTTGATGATGATGGTAGAATTAGTAAAAGAAGGGAGAATTTGGGGGGGCATTACAACATACAAAGGGTAACCCTCTATCCAGTCCTCCCATTTGATGATTTAAAGGACAGGAAAAAAAGAACAAGAAAAATGGGAGAAACGGTCCATTTCCAGAGGATTTGAAATAAATTTAACTAGCATTGCATTAAAGCCACTTGTAGTTGACACGAAGCATTAATCACTAAGGAAAGATGATTGTTTTTAAGATCAAAGTTACAGGGGGTGAAGAAAACCAAAACAGCACCCAGTGTTTTAAATGGTAGTGAATAATTCTGATATTGTGCTAAAAGTGAAGTAGTCAAATAAAACAGAAAATATTTGAATAATCCGGAGGATTAGGGGCATATATGCACACTTAAGGCCTAGGAAGTATCAAAACTGACTTCAGTACCTTTTGGTGAGCTTCCTCACAAGAACTAAATTTCACAAATAAGTGCCTTATACTATTTAGCAATTGATAGAGGAAAGTTGTGCTACTGCATTATACGCACCAACAGGGGCAAAATATACAGTTTCAAGATATCCAGTTGACCCAAAAAGGATATCATGCAAATTGAATATATGGTAATTCCTTCCTTTATGAATATAAATGTCATAATTGTAATCAAGTGTGTCTGGTAGAGTTAAAGGTATCCATATAAGGTATCGTGCTAGGGGGCTTAAGAAATACTACAGAGAAATAGGACTTGTGATCTAACCTCCATGGGGTATATATTCTAAACTCTCTGGAACACCTGTGCACCATGTGGTATATAAAATGCTATTGCTAAATCATTAGCAGTACAGGCATATATTTATATTTAACTGAAGGTATGTCAAGCGAAATCTAAGCATCCCACTTACCTTGATGGAAATGAGCCAATATGGCATAATTAATTGGAAAGCCTAGCGTCTTTACATGTCATCAAATGTAGTTGAGACTGAGAAAACTTCATTTTCTTAATCAAGTGTAAATACCAATGCATCATCTGCATGTGTAATAGATACATAATATGCTTTCATAATCTGAATTACTTCTAACTTGTTACAAAGCTGCAGGGTTTATAACCAGGGTGAATAATGTAGTCCAAAGTGGATATCCATACCTTACTACTATTGAACATCAGAAGGGCTTGAATATTTATTTGTCCATTAGCACAGACTAATGCACAAGCCATTGCATACAAAACATTATTATTGTTAGATGCTGATATGGAAGGCTAAAGCATTTTACAACCCCAAAAACAATTTTCCTACTAATGCAATTGAATTGTTTTATCACATCATAAGCTAGCATACTTGAAATATGAAAGAGGCAGGTAGGGGAGAATCATAGTACGTGGGTACTCTGGGTTGCCCTTCTTGGATAGAAGAAGCCTCTGCTGTAGTTAGCTAATTGCCCCCATGCATGTGAAGGTTTATATGGCACCAGAATAGCCAGGGCAAGGAAGATGGGATTGGTAATCACAGATGGTGCTGGTAGTGCTAACAGATTCTGGGTGGAAACATGTACAGGGAAAGGGAAGGAAAACGACACCCCAAGGTGAACTGGATACTCACATCAACCATCAGCACTGAGGTTAGAGCGACACCCCATGGTGAACTGGATACTCACATCAACCATCAGCACTGAGGTTAGAGCGACACCCCATGGTGAACTGGATACTCACATCAACCATCAGCACTGAGGTTAGAGTCCCCAGTACAAATGCTTTCATTGCCATGATGATGGTCCCTTTGGTCAGCTGTTGTTCCTGTAGTGTGGATGCCCAGTATGAATGGGCTCTAGATATTTTGGTGGTCAGCAGACATGGAAACAACATATACATGTGTATATTTTTATGTTTTGTTTGTCAGTGGCATATCTAGTAAAATTATGTATTGGTCAAAGTTTATTAGGTCAATCATTACATAATTCAAGGAATTATTACCCTTTCTTCATGTCTGTGCAACTCTAGAGTCAGTATATTTAATTTCTGGGGGTGTGGGGACAAAACCCCCCATGTAAAAGTTTTTTGTTTTACTTTTGGTAATCGTAAATATAACCTATTCATTTACTTTTGTGATTGCTATTTTTTGATGATTTTAATGGTGATTAATGGTAGTCACTGATGAATTAGTTCATTGATTTGTGTTTCAATAAAACTCAACTGCGATTATTCATTATAAACTCATATGCACACACACGTATATCTATCTATCTATGTATCTATATATATATATATATAGATATAGGTCCACTATGTAATTTCGAAATTTCACAATCCCGATGTTCTAAATACCGACGCTCAAAACATCGAGATTGTAAAATCTCAAAATAACAAAAAAAAATAAATAAACAAAACCAAGAATACATCAACACAAATTATTTTTCAGGGGGGCAAGCCCCCCTACATGCCTAACACCCCCTGCAACTTAAATATACAAACACCAAGATCACACTACAGTGAAGAGAATGGTAATGTTCCCGTTCCACACTGTATAGTGAGCTCCACTTACAGATTTCGAGAACATCGGGATTGGGATATTTTGAAACTACATAGTGGACCCATATATATATATATATATATATATATATATATATATATATATATATATATATATATATATACATATATATGGGTCTACTTCTAATCTTCAAAAACTCATTTCTTCGAAGATTAGAAAGCAGACACCCACTTTCACGAAAGTGCACTTAATCGAAAGTGCACTTTCACGAAAGTAATCACGGTACAGTGGTGATAAGGAAATATATCCTTTTCCCCACTGTAGTGCGATCTTAGAGTAAGTGTATATAAGTAGTGGGGGTGTGGGGGGTGCAGAGGATCCTACTTTGTGAGACACACCTCCGGTAATTCTATGTACTAAGTCCTAGATCCAAGGTACAGTGGGATAAGCAAATATATGCTTTTCCCCACTGTAGTGTGATCTCAGAGTTAGTATATAAAATTGTTGGAGGTGTGTCCAGCAAACTAGATACATTTTTGTAGGAGGGCAAACCCCCCTGTACTCCCCTTGTGGGGGGCTGTACCACCCATACCCCCGCTACTTATATATACTAACTCCGAGATTGCACTAAAGTGGGGAAAAGGATATATTACTTATCCCCACTGTACCATGATTCGGTTAACTGACTTTCCCAAAAGTCCACTTTCAGTTAAGTGCACTTTCACGAAAGTGGGTGTCTGCTTTCTAATCTTCTAAGAAATGAGTTTTCAAAGATTAAAAGTAGACCTATATATATAAAGCACACTTGTAATACCCAGATAGTTAAGTCAATGTTATTGGAAATAATATTCCATTCATTTTAACAAATTGTAACCATAAGCTAGCCTGAAACATTTTTCTGTTTGACAAAATCCAAATAGACGTGAATAAAGTAATTTATCCAGTGGCTTCATCAGTCTGTTTACTGCTCTGTTAATTAGTACAGTCTCTACATTTATAATGGAAATAGGCCCATAATGCATTATTTTACTATCCTTCATTAACAGGCTGACACAAGGTTGTCACTGATGTCACAATTTCTGACCTAATTATTGCAAAACAGATAGTAGGTACCTGACTACTTTTGGAATGTTTAACATTTTGTTGACAGATCCAGTGGTCATTCCCCTTTTCCATACTATCAATATACTTTGTACAATGTAAATTGAGAAATGATTAAGTTAAGTATCTGCCAGGGAATTCAGTTAAACAAATAATAATCCTGAGCAATTTAACCCTTTTAAGTAAATACAGTCAGCAAACAAACAACAATATACAGTCCCAGGTGTCAAACACTGCTTTTACAACACATTACTAACTATTCGGCTGTATCATTTGTACCGTTTGTACTGTATACATGACTTACTCTTAAGGATAAGTCAATAGTGTCTAGATTTCTAGTAGTAGTACAGTCCTTGGCCATTTTTAATAATCTGTCTTTTTGCGCAGCTACTCATCTGAGGAGTGCGCAGATAACTGATTTCCATGACAAGTGGTGCAGATGAGTGGCTATCTGTCTCTGTGTGACAAACCCAGGAAACTTCACATCCAACTCAGGAAAAACCCAGAAAACACACACTGAGGAAACAGGAGAGAAAAAATTGACTTAAACAACACAACCTTTCACTGTTACATTTCCTGAGGAAAACATTTTTTCAGGGATTGGGTTTTAGAGTAACAAGCCGGCCAGTAAATTTTTTTGTGACAAACCAATAATCCACAGAAAAGCAAATGCAGGCCAAAGGACTCCACAAAGAAGAAGCGATAAATCCACTTTATTTATACAGCAGTAAAAAGTTAGCACTTTCGTCCCTGAAACAAACTTGGAACTTCATCATCAAGGTCTGATGAAGTTCCTAGTTTTTTTCAGGGACGAAAGTGCTAACCTTTTACTGCTGCATAAATAAAGTGGATTTATCACTTCTTTGTGGAGTCCTTTGGCCTGCATTTGCTTTTCTGTGGATTATTGGTTTGTTGCTACATTTTTTTGTGAGACTTACATGAATTTTCTGCTCTTTCAGTGATGCAAATTCTCCCCAAGTTTTCCAAAACCAGTCATCAAGTACTTTAGATAATTTTGGATAATTTGTGCTGGTGTCCCTGCTCCTTTAACTGCACAGCATGTTTACAGGGCTTACTTGTTCGTCATGTAGTATGACACACTGTCCCTCAGCCCTCTTGTGATATATTCAATATGTAGCTTTATGTAGGCAATATCTTCGCCACCAAATGACTTAAAATTAGGTTAAATGTCCTTTGGGGGACACACATCATTGACTTCAACTATGATTAACATCTATCCGTGGAAAAGTTAAGTCACTGGTAAAGCTGGTAGATATCTGCAAATAAAATTAAATGTCATGGTTGCTATAAATTCTTTAAATAGAATATGTACTAACTTGTCTCTGTTCCACTTTAGAGGACTGGTCTTTCAATTTACCTTGTGTTTACCTTTTTTGTGTTATGTGTGTGGTGTGCCCTCTAGAACTCATCTTTTTCCATCTCCCAGTCTCGCCCCAGTTTCTGAGTCCGACAGGCAGTCAGGCACTGCCACACAAAGCTGATGTCAACACGCACACCCCTGCATGTTGATGACATTGTGAGATACACTGGTGATGCATGATGATGTCAACCATAACTTAAAATTGTAAATAAAAATTTTTAAAAAATCAGGAATTGAAGGGACCACTAAAATTCGTGGCACCCCATTATTTTGGCCTCAAAACCAGTAAATACCGAAGAATTTGGTACGGTTGAGAGGTATGTCTAGTACACATGTAAGGCCTATCAGTCTATACTTTAATGCATAACTTCTAACATTTGCCCCTAAAACTGGAACAACATCAGCTATCTTCCAAAGAGATAAAACAAAGTGGTAGCTGAAGAAATGGTTAAATTGCTAGAACATACTCTCTTTCAATTCCTCCATGACAGTAAAGACAAATACTCCAAGAACACCACTGACACCCTTACAGGTACGTTTTAAACTTATTTGGAGGATGCACTTACAAAGATTGTTTGAATCACTTTACAGTACAAAATATCTAGTCACAAATAAAGAAATTGAGGAATAATTTGTTTATGGTTAATAATGTCAGGTTAATGTAATAATTCTAACTGTAAAAGAAAGGTAACTAACTGTGAAGTTTGTTACGCAATGTGTGATTGCAAGAGAAGAAGATGGCATGTATGCCAGTATAAACTGTGGATTCTGGAAATTACAGGATTAGTAGTTTTTTTTTAATTTATAGCAGCTCAAGAAGATGGGCAGAGTCAGAGTGAGCACAAGGGAGCTTCTGCAAAACAGAATGACACCAGCTAGGTCACTTTCCTAATACAGAACGAATGCCATTCCAGACCGAGTCCTATGACCCTCAGAAAGAGAGTGAGAAGAAAATGAGACAAGGAAGAGACAAAAAGAAAGATACACAGTAATGAAACTGCTGTCAGTTAAATGCAAAATTTAGCCCCCTCTTCTTTAAAATGTGTCCACGCACCTGTTACAGTTTAGTACCTTGATCAAGTGGGTGAGGTTATATCTCAAGTGGCCACTCATATTGATACCCCACCATAGAATCCTACCAGTCACTGTGCACATGCACTAGGGCACGTGTTGTGTGTGTGTGTGTGTGTGTGTGTTGGGGGGTCTGATTACTGTTTGCACAGCTCAATGCACTGCTGCTACCCCCTCTACTTGCCAGTCCCCAATGTGATTTGATCCACCAAGCTATAGTTAACAGAATACCTTTCCAGCTACTGGGTAGCAGGTGCACTCCTCTTTCTCTGCGGTGTTTGTCCCCTTTGGGCTTTGGTCCTGCTGCCGGTTGACTCTTGGTCTAGCTTGTTCTTTCTTTCTGTGACTTCTTCTAGTCTATTTGCCTTGTCAGCTCTGGCTACTGTGACTGCTGACATCTCAGTTCAGAAAATGCCGAAGAGACTCAAGGTGCAGAAGTGATATTCTTTCCTTCTCTGTGTACCAGCTGGGCTGCTGCAGCTGCAACGGATGACCATTCAGTAATAGACAGAAATGACAGACTCCCCTTCCCGAAAAGCTGAATAGAGAGGGGAAAGATGGAGCTGCCAAAAGGAAAGCCACTGGGATCAATCTGCTACTTGTAAAAGGTCTGAATTCTGCCCAGTTCAATCACTTGTACTTTCTTGCAAAGATTTGTCATCTCACTCCTGAGTAGTACAGATTGCAGCAGACATAGAATGATGTCACACCATCAGATGTTAAGGTTATTAATGTATATTTTATTAAACATCTTATTCGAAGTAACTGATGGCTATACGTTCAACACTTTTTCAAGCAGCCGAAAGTAGGACACTACTTACTAAAATGTGCACCTTTTGCAGAGCAAACTGTATACACCCTGAAAGTATCCAGAATTCTTGCTTTTGGGTTGTTACCAAAATAAAAAATCCACTGCTTAGGAGTTACAGTTGTTTGCATCATTTTATACCGTAGTATTGTGGTTTTCTGTAGTATTTATAGGAAAGATGTCACAATACCTCTCAATCTCTCAGAGCAAGAAATCTGGACAAAGCCAAAAAATAATGGTGGGACAAAGGCCCAAAATAGGGACAGATTTTAAATATTGCTCCTGTAAAGTCGGATAGATGCAAGAATAACAGCTTTTGCATTATTGTGTATTTTCTGAGGGATATGAAGTCTGAAATTCAAATGTCTGCCATTATTTATTATTATTTAGTGATGCCAATCTTCATGTTGGTATCCCACAATTCCATTGGAGTGGATGGGGTTACATGATTCTGTATGCAAATTTTATATTAATCAGCATCACGATTTTTGGCCAGTTATACCTACTTTAATTGGGCCTTTGTCCATATTTCTGATATTTCCAGGTTGAGAGGTATGGTACTAGAGACATGCTTTAAATAATGGATAGTCTGACAGAACATATAAAAGACCAACACTACCTAGACCTCCATTAACATGGCTTTATTACTTCCAGAATTTGTTTCCCCTGTCTGAATGCTTTCATTAATTACATTAATGAAACTTTGCACCTTATCCTAAGAACTTCATTTCTCTATGTAGATCTAGCAATGCCATAACATGCACCAGTAGTAGAAAGATTATCAAAGTTTGGTATTATTTCTTAATTAATTAGTTAAGTTGCTAGCTTAGCACTAAGACATTTCAGGTTTTAATTAATAATCAGTCATCAGTCTGGAGCAATGTTCACAAATGTGGACACAGGGCTCAGTTATTAGCCCAGTTGATTTCAACAAATTATTTACTGAATGATTTGATGATTATAAACTACAACTAGCTTTAGCAAAATGAGATAGCTGGTGTAAAAAAAAAAATTAAAAACTCGGGAACGATATAATTTGTGCCAGATCTTAAGTTTGTTGAGTGATAGTAAAATCATTAAACAAGTTAATTATTGTAATGACTTGGATACCATTGTCAGTGAAAACCTAAATTTTAATGAAAATACATCATTTACACTCTGAAGGACTTATAATGTAATTTATATAATCTTTCATAACATCTAGAATATGTGATGTTCTACTGCTCCTCTATAAATCTCTGATAAGACTTCTTTTCAAGTACAGTAACTTCTTCTATCATTATAATAACTCATTTTCACAACAAATAAAAGTGCAGAGATACTACACTAGAAATATTCACCTTGTTAAGGGTTTTGAATATCAAGAAAGACGGTTGTTTTCTTTATGTTCAATGAAATGATGTATAGATTTTCTATGGGAAGCATTGTTTAATGTTGGTTATTAATGGTCCTTTAATGTTAAAGCATCACCGTTTGCCATTGTGTGAAGCAGTTAGAGCTTCATGGCAATAAGAGCTATTGTTAAAAATAGTTTAGTATACTATGAGGAGAGAGAGATCTTTCAGCTTCTTTTTGCATAATTGCAGAACCAATTGTGATTAAAAATAAGAATGCTGAAATCCTTAAATGATTTTAAATGTGAATGGCCTTGATCATTAAATAGTCTACCCACAAAGAAACCATGAAAATTTCCAGTAAACATTTTTTAATCCAAGAATCAGCTAGGAATACAATGGCATTCCTAGTGTGCAATTCTGTACACTGAAAAGCCATGGGTTGTACTGCACTGTAACCCTGGAATTTTTAGGAATTATTCCGAGGCAAACTTTCTATTTTTAAGTGCCAGCCTGGCAAAATTTCAGTCCCCTTCAAACCTAAGGAGCACCACTGTCTATGCAGAGTTGTTCACAAAAAACTTTACAATCATGTATATAGAGGCAGCAGTACCTAACCAAAGTAAGCACAGGACAAATTCAGGAAAAAAAAAAAAAAACAAGCTACCTTGGAAGAATCCCAGCATTATTGGTTGTACCACAAAAGGAAGAAATTCATGGTAAAAAACAGGAAATGCATTGCCCAGCAAGGTACGACTCCCTCATAAAACTAAATAAACAACTCAGGGGATTAACTAATTATACCAACACCAAATTTGAGGTAAAACTAGCCTCCTAGGCTAAGGACAACCACAAGGTATTCATCAGCTATATCCAAAAGGGTCTATATTACGTGATCGAAACCTTGGGTTATCAAACACTTAAAGGTCGAGCACTAAATATTGAATCCTTAACATCGAAAATGGACGTTTTCACATAGGGAATCAATGCTGTTGGCCAAATTAAAAAAAAAACGTTTTAAACAGAAATGAAGTGGGGGGTATAGCCCCCCACATCCCCTAACTAAATATACCAACACCTAGACCACTGTACAGTAGAGAAAGAACAAAATCCATGTAACAGCCAAACAACACATTTCCCTGTATAGAAACGGCCATTCACAATTTTCCGACTTTGACATTTAGTGATCGACCTTTAGGTGTTCAATAACCTAAGGTTTTGATCATGTAATAGGGAACCTATCCAAAACATCAAATGGAATGCACAACAATGTGCTGAACTAATTGTAAATGGAGACACCTATACTGAGTCAGAGGGTATAGTAAATCTACTGGCCAACTAATTCAGTTTCAGTTTTACCCTGCTTTCTCCCTCAACACCTGCCAAGAAATACCCCCAAGCATAGCTTCCCAACTATCATTAGGGAGCAGATCTTCAATGCATTCTCCATGACCAAAAACACTGCATTGATGTAATTTGACAATATTTCAGGATGCTTCCTTAATAGAATTGAACCATGACATATTGGGGCCAATAGAAGCATTATTCAATTGTAGCCTTCAAACAGGCTTCATGTCACGTTAATAGAGGACTGCAACTGTTGTCCTCTGCACAAGGGCAGTCCTTCCATGAACCCAAGAATCTACCGACCCATAAGCCAAACTAGCTTCATATGTAAGGTCATGGAAAGAGTAATCATGGACATAACAAATAACAGCATAGGAAACATGCAGACAATGGATCTAGTCCAGTTTTATTTCATAAAGAGCAGGTCATGCCTACTGAACCTGCTGAATTTCTTTTAGAAGGTCACCAAAGCAATAGCTGAAAGCAAAGCAGTGCATGCTGCCTACCTTGACCTGGCCAAAATCCTGCAAAATAACCCCAGCAGCATCAGCCTTGGCTCTAGATGATTGTGAGTATTGAAGTGGCAACCAGACCCCATGTGCAAAAATGGAAAAAGAGGTTGTGGGAGAATGGATGGCTAGATGGATGAAACATATTTAGGCATTAAAGACAAGCTCACAAAATTAAGTATAAACCTTATATCACCTACTGTATAGCCAGCTGACTCGTGGCTTGTGGATAGGATGCAAGAAGTCAGGATAGGTGAGTCTACCTCCACAAAAAGGTAGTCATTAGCAATGTCCCCCAGGGCTCTGTGCTGGGGCTACTCCTTTTTGGTATCTACTTCTCTGAAGTCACGGCCAATATCAAGAGTTTCTGGCTGACCAAGTTCACAGTCAGTTGCAAACTAGGTGCAGTCATAGAATTAACAAAAGGTACAAACATCGTCCAAGAAGACCCAGATTAGTAACCGGTGCCAGAGTCACTGTCTAAAACTCAGTGTCAAAAATGCATAACATTGTCTTTTGGAAAGACATTAACCCCTGGAAATGTATTTATTTTACATTTGTTTACCAGGAGTGCCTGGCTGGACTGGAGCCCGTTTTCAGCAGAGGCCCGGGGATAAAAACTCCAATTACTACATTTGTAATAATATACCCAGAAGAACTGACCTTGTGGCCAGGTATTTGGGAACATGTAGACAATAACTTTGCCTTTAACCATCGTGTGTCAACTGTAGTAAGGAAATCATTCCACTCTGCAGAGATTACAGGCACGGGCATGGCATCTAGGTCCAAAGATGTCATTGTTCCATTGTACTCATCCCTCATTAGATGAATCATTCAGTACAATGCCCGCCCCCTTCAGTATGTACCTGACAGGGCATATGCAACAAATGGAGTGTCCACAGAGTTTTCTCACAAAACGAATACATGGTATAGACTGCATGTCCTGCACAGACCACCTCAAAGCCTTGCTCTTGTATTGTGTCTCCTATAGACTGCTGAGAGCCAATCTGTTTATGCCTGATCTTCAACACATCCTCTGATCCAGTTATTATGGACCTGTTACACATCTACAAAACAAATGACACTGGAACCAACCAATCTAGGGACCTAAACCTCATCTGCAACATAAATAAGGCATATTGGAGGGTCAGTTATATGTCTCAAAGACTACCCCTTCTTTGGATCAGGCTTCCAGTCCACGTGAAGCACAGTTCCTCCCTGCCCCAATTCAAGTACAACTTGGAACAGTGGATATGGAGCTGTAAATATACCCCTGGTTAACCACTTATGCCCCAGTACGAAAGCAGAAGCTTGTAAATGCATTTTCACACATACCTAAACTATTCTCAATAACATGAGTGACATTAAAACCTGTCAAATACATTTGGGAAGCATTACTAGCCTTAAAAATCATTTTAAGCATTTTTAGTCCATAATTAGAAATGTACATGATTGTAAATGGGTCTCTTTACCATTACTTATCCTAAAATTGCCTACATACACTCATTGCCTCCTGCTATGGTGATTGTTTATCTCTTTCCACTTTGCTCCCTCCCATCCCCAACTCCCAGGTCACCCCCCCGAACCCTTACATGTATTCCCTTTTAACTCCTCCTACAATTTAGTGCTTATTAACCATATTTACATTAAAAACCCTCTTCTAACATCTATCTTGTCAATTCCTGCTGTAGCATATTCCATAGACTTAAAACTTTCTTTACAGACATTCTCGCCCTACTTTTTTCAATACACTCTTGCTTACCAACACCTTTATCCATCCTTTCACACAAACACACACAGTAGATTATCATATATATATATATATATATATATATATATATATATATATATATATATATATATATATATATATATATATTGACCGAATACAAACACACACATGCACACATATATAAATACCAATGCCACAAAAGTACTTTTCTTTAGATACTCATATTGCTAGTTATAGCTGTTACTTTGGACTACTATCCTTCTCATCAATACACATTTTTAGTCTCTTCCCTTATCTATACACTCCTCATTTCTTCACCTTTCCCTGCCTACAAAATCATACCATAAAGCGTTCTGCACATGACCTAACCACCCTCCACTACCTGCACTATCTATATACTACCATGAAAACATCTTCCCACCCTTTACCACACCTTTTTCTCTCCATTTCGCATGACATTCCATTCATTAATATACCACATAGCCATCATATTACCAAACCTCCACCTTCTTCTAACCACCATCTAAGCTCTCACTATCTCAGCTCACAACAGTAAGTCTATTGCTACTGCTTTGTACACTCACAACACTGGCGCACTTCACTAACTGCCATAATGTTCCCACATTGTATCCCAACTCCATCACAAACACACAATCATTGCATCACAAAACCCTCCTTCTCTCTGTGTCTAGCTCTCCTTCTCTGTACCAGTATGCATGCTCAGATCTGTTCTGTTATAGATGTACTAAAATTAAGAACAGCGCATTTTCAGCAGTACTGAAAGTCAGATACAAATACAAATGGCTCCATACATCTACTCACCCCACCCCACCTCCATCCTGAAACTTATTGGAGATATTCACCCTAACCCTGGACCCATACATCAACTACCCACCATGGCCAACCCATTACTTTACAATGTTCTCAAAGCAATTTTCCCATCCAATAATGAATCTAACCTCATTCTTTTCAACATTAACCTCAGAAGTATCTGCAACAAAATTTATGATATCCATGCATGTCTAGATTTTCACTCCCCAGACATTCTAATTGCCACTGAAACCTGGCTAAAACAAGAAATAACTGACAATTAAATTATTCCCCCAGCTTTTAACACACTCAGAATGGACAGAAATCTTAAAAAGCAGGTGGTATTGCTATTATTTATAAAAACAACTTAGAAATAACTCCAGCCCATCAAAATATCCAAAAATGTAATACTGCTAAACTTCTGATTGCATTCCACAAAATCAACCAAAATAAATATATATATGTATCTCAACAGTATACATCCCACCAGTCAACAACATTACCACACTGGAAAATATCTTGCAATGAATATATTACAACATCTCCTAGGAAACCTTCATCTTAGGTGACCTTAAAATAGACTGGCAATCCATAAACAGCAGCAACTCCAAGGACTCTATTCAGCTATTCTGCTTCACCCAACTAATAAGCTCCACCACCAGAATCAACAAAACCACTAACAGGCATGCCACATTGGACTCAATATTGACAAACTCCTTAATATAAAATGTTCTGGCTGCTTACCAGATACTATAAGTGACCACCTATGTCAGACAACAACATGGTTCACCCAAACAAATAATCTATAAACAAGTATGCAATTTAACCAAATTTGGTAAAAACACATTTATTACAGCCCTCTCCCACAACAACTAAAATGTATTAGCAATAATGCCCCTAGATGAAGCAGATACTCACTTCAATTACATCTTCCTAAAAATACAAAATGATTTAGTACCAAAGTTAGAGCAAGAAGGGTAAAATCTAACACAGCACCATGGCTGACAAAAGACACCAAACAGCTCATGCTGCAAAGAGATAAAACATGGAAAGAAAGCACAACATGACTGCCAAAATTTTAGCTATCTCAGAAACTGTACCAAGATCCTTGTTAAATATGATAAGAAATCATACTACAGTAATCTCCAAAAAAGCACCAAAACAATCCCAAGCTATTTTAGTCCTCTCTAAATAAACAATTATACCCTGACCACACTACTACATCCGGTCCTTCTACTTCAAGAACAGAGAGTCCATTGCCACTCAGTTCAACACTCATTGTATCCAGTCAATTCTAACACTAACCAATGACCACCTCAGTTCACCCCTCCAGCTTCCAATTATTCTCAAAAACAACACACTGTCTTTTAGTTTCCGCCCATCCCAACATCAACCATAAAAAATTACTAGCCAAGTTAAAAACAACAACCTTAGCTGCCATTAACCTTTACATTGAGTTCCTCAAAATAGGTGCATAACCACTAGCCTTCCCTGTCTCCATTCTTGTCAACTGATCAATAACTGAAAACTATGTACCATCCATCATACCCCTTTACAAAGGAGGTACTTCAACAGAGTTAACAAACTATAGACCTATTGCTATCCTATCATTCCTATCTAAAATCCTTGAGAACTGTATTCACTCTCAGCTTATAAAACATATAACTAAACACAACCTCCTCTCCAACACCCAGCGCAGTTTCAGGCTGAACCACAGTACTACTAGTGGCCTCATCAACTTCAGCAACATAGTAAACCAATACAGAAATGAGAGCAACCTTGTTTCTTCAGTATTCCTTGACCTTTCCAAAGTATTTGACACAGTGTTCTACCAAAAGGTCCTCTCTGAACTTGCAACACTAGGTGTCACTTATCCCTTCTTCTCTGGTTTCACAGTTATTTATTCAATCATTAGTGGGCACCTGAATGACAGCAGAATTTTTCACCATTTCAACCAATCTGTGTTGGTGTTCCCCAAGGGTCAATACTCAGTCCCCTTCTATTTAATATTTTCATAAATAAACTTCATACTGCTACAACACTTGCCACTCTCATACAATATGCTGACGATTCATCTCTTATCTGCTCTGATCATCCATAATAAACTACAGGAAATCACTCAAAAATCACTCATTGATATTGAAATATGGCTAAAAAAATTCTAACTTGCTGCTTAACCCCAAAAAAAAAAAACACACATTTCATATTACCCTCAAGTAATAAAACAAAAATAGAAACCATAAGCCAAGATGACAACCTCAAATTTGATCACCATATACTTCATTCCATCAAGAAAACTCACCAAAACATGGCTCCCTGTAATGGGCTAAACTGTACCTGCTACAGATCAAGCAAGGATTACTTTAGTAGCAACATACGTCCTTCCTTCTCTGTTATATGCTTTCCCATTATTATAAATATCAACATTATATATAAAACTAAACTAGCTTCCTGCTACTTCAAAATAGCTAAATTTACAATCAGCCAACCTTAAAACACACCACTGCCTTGCATTAAAACAATTAAACTGGCTTGAACTCCCAAACCAGTTGACATAGTTACAACTAATCATTGCCCACAACCTGTTGTACTCACCAGACAAATGCCAAGCGTTACAAAATACTCTACTGCACTATTCACCCACTAGAGACCTTCAGTCTAGGAACAAACTTTTACTATGTATCAATAAGACATTCAGCACTGTGGGAGGCTTTCTCTACTCTCACTATGTGTCAAAACTCTGGAATGTAATCCCCACACAGCTAAAACAGATAGAAAAATGAAAATACTTTCAAAACTTTGGTTAAACTGCACCTTTGCCAAAGATGGCTCTGTTCTTCATGCTCACCTGGCTGGTTTTACTCAGATTACTTTTCTCCAAATCTTACAGGCACCCTGCTTCCCAGTGTTTTCCTTATCACCCTTCCTGATGCTGCACTCGTTTTCTAAACTCTTACTTTTTCTCATTCTCTCACGTACCACCAACTACAATTCCTCCTCTGTCCATTTGTTTTCCTGCTCATTTCCATAACGTCTCCTTTCATATCTCTCCAATCATTGTTTTAGACTACATTCTACTTGTCAGTCTGTAAATCATTACTAAACTCAAACCATCACAGTTTGGTCTTTTCCCTGCAGTCATCATGCTAGAAGTACATTAATTGTTACTGTATGTTATTTCTCTATTCATTGATTAGCAAATTTGTTAATTTCTCTCTTGTATTATTCTGTTAAATGCTATGTTAATGTAAGAAATATTTAAAAATCATGTAAATGAGCTCATGTATAGATGTTTTTACCCTGCAATTATAAATGTACATCATGTGTAACTTAAATGTGGAGCTTTTCTCCAAGGCCTCCTTTGAAAATATGTTTTGTTCAGTCAGACGTTTCCTGGTCAAAAAATCAATAAATAAAAAAGGCCCTTCAGGATTGTTAGCCTAACAATTAACTATAAACCTATAAACCTATTGTTTTTACTGAAATAAATAAGCCTTCTTTTTGCTCTGTTTTTTTTTAATATGTTGCATTTTCAACTGCTTCTTGTAAATAAGCCTTCCAATTTGATATTTTGTTATGTCTGGATTCCACAATTTAGAAGTCATTCCTAACTGAAACTCTGTGAGACATCTCTGAGATCTATATTTTTCCAGGTCTTATATATATATGTATATATATATATATATATATATATATATATATATATATATATATATATATATATATGTGTATATATATATGTATATATATATATATATATATATATATGTATATATATATATATATATGTTTCAGCAAAAATAACTAGTTTAAATGCATCCCATTTGTTTTTAAAGTCCATATTTTATAGGAAATTAATTAGACAATATTCCAGAATCCTTTTTTATATGCATATGAATTGCTGATGATATAACAGCAATCAACAGAGCTTCCATTACAGGACTTTGTTCAGTTGTTATAGTTTCATGTGAAGAATAAGTGATCCAAAAATGCAATAAGCACATACTGAAGATAATTGTCTTCAGAAACAGAACAATGCTTGTATGTGATTATGATGGATAAAACCTTTCCTGTTTGTGCTGCAAACCTTCAGTGGAACTGTCAGCTGAAACAGATGATAAATTCTTAAGTAATTTTGCATCCTAGATCAAATAAAAAGAGGAAACTATCACTTCAGAGCTGTAAAGATCCCAGATATCAGTGAAGTCCAGTCACAATTAAATTGCTTTCAGTATTTGCTACTTTAGCTATAAGATAGTTTCAGTCTACATGGTGAAAATATGCAGAAATGGGGCATACATGGCACCTGTCATAAACCAAAAACAAACATACTTTACAGATTGTAAAATCGCTCTGTTTTTCAAGACAATTATCCCTCCCCCTCTCTCTCTCTCTCTCTCTCTGCGACCACTCATAAGAGTGAACACAGACAAATCAATCATTTTACACCCAAGTGTAAAATGATCTAATATCAAAAAAATTTTAACTATTTTTTTGTAGGGGGCAAGATTCCCTTCACCCTCACATCCCCTGCTAATTATATATATATATATATATATATATATATATATATATATATATATATATATAGACTAACTCTGAGATTGCACAACAGTGGGCTAAGGGCAAATTCCTTTACCCCACTGCAATGCGATCCAATGCAAAATACTGCCAGCAGAACTCCATGTAACAGGATGTTCTCTCACATTAGCTATGATGATATGAGGTATTGCCAACTATGCCAGGAGAAGTAAGGCAGTGGATGTGTAACATATGCCAGCACAGATAGCTGGAATTTTGTAAAGAATTATGTCATTTGTATATCAAACTGATTTGTACACGTTTATTGTTGACAAATGTATCTGTGAAGCTGCTTGTGTTTTTGTACCAACAATGTGCCCTGCTTGACAGAAAAAGAAATTCACATGCATTACTGTAACTGTTTAAATGTATTTTAACAGAGGATACCAGAAGAGAAGAGGTTAATCCTAAACTTTGAAAATAGTTTGAAATTAAATTACCTGGCTTAGGCTATAAGGATTGTATTTAACAGCTCTCAATGCAGCCAGAGACAAAACGTTTGTACTAGGAAACTTCCTGCATTATCATTGTGGTGAACTAATTGCTACTCTGGAAGACTGGAGGTTTGAAATTGTTTTATAACCTCCAGGAGCTGCAACAGATCTTAGCAGGGCTCTGTGTGTGTATTATTGACCCCTATGTGCTAAATCCTGACAGTTTATAGCCAAGGGGGGAAGCATGGGAACCAGAAGTCAAATGACAAGATGTATGTGATGTCATTCTATAATCCATCAGTAAAAATTATATTTTAATACTAAGTGAGAGTGAACTCTCATGGCACTATTTTTGTGACCTGACAAGAAAGATCTCTCACCTACTTCATCTTGCATTGCCCTAGTGAGTAACCAGGGAATAATAATTCTTTAGATTATTCAAGAAAATATAGTGAGATTAGTTAAGTATTTTTTCTGTAACTGCGTGAACATATCCACCTGTGTTATTTTTAATATTTCCTGTTAATTGTAAATAGATATTTAGTATTTTCGTGCTCTTTTATTATTTGATATATTTAAACTTTTCACTATAGCTGGTTCTTTAGAGAATATTTTAAACTTTGAGAGGACCTATATCTATTTGATGACTATTTAGTGACACTGTAGATGCTCCTGGAAGAATTATTGCATTGGCCAAACACTATTATTTGTATTAATATTAATGTCACTCAGTATAATTGGGTACCCTTGTAAAAGCCTTGGAGTAGCTGGCTTTGGGGTGTCTGGTGGCAGTGTAACTACCTTATAGTCAGGGTAGAAAGGGGCATAGGTAGTAAATCTGTGCCAGCCTTTCTAGGTGTCTGTGTGTGTGTGTGTCTGTGTGTACATCTGTGTGTGTGTCTGTGTGAAAATCAAACCTCAGAGTGTGTGTGTGTCAGTTACTTGGAGCAGGGACGCAAAGCAGTGGTTTCACAGAGAGGGTGCTGGAGAACTTGGCTTGGACACTCGGTTGAGGATTCAACCCTATAGCTCTGCCAGTGGGGAGTCTTATTGGGGATCTGGACAGAGGGGAAAACCCAGACCCCAGACTGAGCATTTTCCCTGTGTGCACTTAACTTGTGCTTGATGCAGACAGCTACATCTGAAAATACTGGGTGTATCCATTTTTGTTCTAAGTGAATGTCTCTCTCCAGTGTCAGTGGTGAGGATTCAGACTCCTTGATTACTGGCCCAGAGTGGGGATGTCGCATTAGCGTTCACTTTTTTTTAAAGTAGTAAAAAGTGTTAGCATATATGAGTGTTCTCTCTTAACTGTAAGCATACATACATAAATATATATATATATATATATATATATATATGTTGTTGTCTTTCGGCTTTTCCTGGTTAGGGGTCACCACAGCAGAACTCCGGTCCACTAATGATTGGCAGCAGATTTTCATGAACGCCGAGGTGCCAGATCGATGTTCAGCCTTCAACGAAGGCACTCCCATTTACACATGTCTTTCGAACGCCCACCCAACTGCAGGGAGGACATGCAGACTCCACAAAGAAGGCACTCCCCGCACTCCAGCCGAGAATCGAACGGGAGAACCTCTTGCTGTGAGGCAACAATGCTACCACTGCACCACAGCAGACGTGTATGAAATATCTGGAAACACAAAATGCCTAAAACAGAAAATCCTGAATATGGAATTTTCCCTTTCCCTACTATTATGCAATCTTGGAGTTGGTATATATAATTAGCAGGCACTCCCCACATGTGGAGTGCAGAGGGTCTTGCCCCCTGCATTAAATAAGTTTTAACTTTTTGTGTTTTCAACATTATTTGATTCAATATTTTTTTCTTTCGAATAAACATAATAGAACCATATATATATATATATATATATATATATATATATATATATATATCCCACACACACACACACACACACACACACACACACACACACACACACACACACACACACACACACACACACACACACACACACACACACACACACACACACACACACACACACACACACACACACACACATTCATCCACATACATGAGATATATATATATATATATATATATATATATATATATATATATATATATATATATATATATATATACATACACACACACACACACACACACACACACACACACACACACACATTCTTACACATGCAAGATATGTATATATATATATATATATATATATATATATATATATATATAGTTGGGGATTAAGCCATATGTCACTAGATGGGTAGTCAACTGGCTCACTGACAGAACCCATACTGTCAAAGTTTGGGATTCCACCTCCACCATTAGAACAATTACTGTGGGTACCATAAGGTTCCCTCCTGGTCCCTCTACTGTATGGAATATATTTCTCAGCAGTCCAGGTGAAAGTAGACAGCCTGTGGCTTACTAAGTTCACAGTTAACTGCAAACTTAGAGCAATCACTGAGTCCCCTGAAGATATTAGCATATTACATTGTCTCCTTTGGCAAAGAGATAGCCCCTGCAAATTGCAATACAGGCAGCACTCCCCTAAGCTCTAACCCAGTGGTGCATAACTTGGGAACACAAGTTGACAAGTCTAAACTTTGATCATCATGTGTCCACAGTGGTAAGGAAAGCCTTTTACATTGCATACGTCATAAGTAGGGGCATCGCATCCAAGACCTAGGATGTTATAACTCCTCTGTACTCCACTCTCTTCATACACTAATAGAGTGCCATGCTCCCTTTTGCATGTACATCATCAGACACCTGTAGCAGCTGGAGAAACCACAGAGTCTCCTGACCAAGAGAATTCAGGGACTCCAAAAAAATGACCTACATGGAAAGACTGAAAGCCCTGTCACTGTACTTTGTGTGCCTGGCCTACAGAGCAGTCACTGACCCTGCTCTAATGGAAATGCTGCACATCCGCTAATCAAATGAGAGCAGAGTCACTCGGTCTAGAGATCTCATCCTAGCCTGTGACTTAAACAAAAACATGCTGGTAAGACAGATATGTCTCCCAAAGACTGCTGCTACTCTGAAATAAACTCCCAATTCACATTAAGCAGAGCTCCTCAATTACCCTATTTAAGCACAACCTGGAAAACTGGATGGGAGACTATAAATTCACCACTGGTATGGCACCTATCTCCCTCATGGACAGGGGCAGCCAGTGCTGTTTGTAGATTCACTTTGCAAACAATCAAACCATCTAACTGATTATTCAGGGAGCCATCTTACAATGGTGAATTAGGAAACACAGGTATTACATGGCCAGGCTTGTAAAGGCACTATGGTCATTAGCCTAGTAACCTCCTATGAACCTATGAACATATGAGGTGCCGGGGAACTTGCCAGCCCATTGTAAAATAGCAATTTTTGTTTGACTGTTTTTGTTATTTTGTGATTTAATTCTAAAAGACCAATCATTTTGGCCATTTTGAGGGTTCACCATTTGCTTAGATAATCACATATATTCTGGGAAATCCTTGGATGGACTGTTACCATAGATACAGGAAATCCATTTATATTCCTTATAATGGCATATTCCAAATGTTTGAAGACAAATAATCTTTTTTCATGTGTACGGCCTCTCAAAGACACATTTCTTTTTATTCAAACAACACATCACTTTTACTTTTCATGACAAAATTCCTGGAAAAGACAACATATCTGCTTTCATCTCTCTCTCTCTCTCTCTCTCTCTCTTTGATAGTCAAAATTATTCTTCCAACAGATTTTAAATCTTACTAGAACTAGAAAATAATGCCTTAATACCATTGGATGCGTAAATGGGCATGCCTTCGCTGAAAGTTGGGCGTCGGGCTGGCAACTCGGCACCATAAAAATCTACTGCCAATCATTAGTGGACCGGAGTTCCGCTGTGGCAACCCCTAACCGGGAAAAAGCCGAAAAGACAAACAACAACAACCATTGGACCACACTACATATTGTAATGCAGTGAGTGTAATATTTATCTGTTAATTGCAGGCTTTGCTACTGCAAACTGTATTTTGTTTTCCACATTTTTATTAACTCTTGTCAAAATTGTCCATGTTTATAGATTTATGTGTACTTACTAGGCTAATGATCCATGAGGATTTTCAGAAGCATAGCCATGCATTCCAAATAAATTTATAGCCATTGTATTTATAGTACCATTAACCCACAGCCCCATGTATTATGAGTACAAATAACCCAGGAGCAGAAGAACATTTACATGTTGCCTCTGTCCATAGGGGACATTTGTACTTACTAGGCCATGTTGATATGTTCATATGTACTTACTAGGCTAATGATCCATGAGGATCTATCAACAACTCAGGAGCAGGAAAGCATTTACATGTTACCCTGTTCATAAGGGACACAGTTGCCAATCCAGGAATGTACTTATGGTTTCCCACTTACTCATCCAGATTATGCTTGAAAAGAGTAAGAGATGTATATTGTTTTACAAGGAGAGGAAGATGATTCTCGAGAAGTGGAATTCCCTGTGAGAAATATGCATCATTCCAGCATGTTCTATTTAAGTTGCAGAAGAGACTGAGATCTCTTAAGCAAGTGTTTTGTCCACTATTAGACTTGCGTATGTGTAGTATATCTGAAAGGATGGGGTCTGTTGAGGCTCTGTAAGCAAGGCAAAAATCAACACTTGGTACCCTGTAAGATACTGAAGAGAGACAAGGCTTTTGGATGATCAGTGTAGCCTTTGTAATCTAGGCCGTTGATTTTCTTAGTGAAAAAGCATTGTGGTCACTCAAGTTGTCAAGTGTTTGGACAGGTACATACCAAAAGGGGCATTATATTCAATATTCAGCCTAAAAAGTGCAGAATACAATGAATAACCACCTTCCAGGACTTTGATACCGTACTCTTACCAATACATTATGCAAGGAAAAAAGACTTCCTTACAACAGTGCCTATATGTCGATTGAATGACAGCTGATTGTCCACATGGGTTTCTTACTACTGGGTCAAGTTTCAGGGGTATGTTATTGATGTGATAGTTGCAGGGAACATCACGTTTGCTGAAGGATACAATTATATGTATTTTGGCATTTAGTTTTAGAATGTGAGTTTGACACCAGCTATTTGTCTGGGAAAGGCCTTCCTGAAGAACTTAGGTATCTTCTGGAGAATTTATGACAGCACCAGGTTTATATTCATCTGTAAATTGATCAGCCGTAAGCCCTTAACATTAGTTTTGTCCTTTGAGAAGTAGATGCCAAAGAGGAGTGTCCCAAAGACTAAACCCTGAGGTATACCACAAGTGACAGGTCTTTTGGAGGCTGTAAATTTACCCATCCTAATTTCCTGGTTTTATTTGTGAGCCAGTTTTCTATCCAACAAATTACATAGGGGTTTATATTTAGGTGAATGAGTTTATCAACTAAATCTGAGTGGTGATGGTGCTGAATGCCTTTGCAAGATCAAGACATGCAATATGTAGAGATTTTTCCCTCATCTAAAGGTTTGGTAATCTTTTCAAAGAAGTTGATCAGATTAAGTATGCAGGATCTGCCCTTGTCAAAACCAAACTTGTTCAAGTGTTGAATTTGTATGCTACCTATATAGAGACCCTTTCCATAGTCTCACAGATGAAGCTGGTCAGGCTTATAGTTCTACAGTTGCCCGAGTCAGTTGATTACCACTTTTGTGCAGGGGGCTGACTTTGCAGTCCTTCACTTGTCTGGTGCAAACCATGTTTGGAGGCTGATATTGAAGAACCTGTTTAGGGGGTTTGAATGGTCCTGTTTCAGGCATTATAGAAACAGTGTTCTTCACATTGTATAGTGCTTTGAGGACTTGCTTCTAAAAGATTGGGGTGGGTGCTCGAAAGTGGTGTGGGAGTGTGGGAATGGGGTAGAGAGAGGTATTGCTAGAGCTAAATTTATCAGCTGGAAGGTTGGCTATGTCCTCAGGATCAGGGTATGTGATATCATTTATTATATCTGCACAGTTTTCAGCTTTATTTCTGAGGTTTATAACAGTTAAGAGAGACGTTATGACTATCTTTCACCTGCTAGAATACTTTTACTTCATATCAACCTTTGGTAGATCTGACTGGCATTCCCTCTTAAGTTTGTCAAAGGTGTTTTTGGCATTTGGAGGGTTACATTTATTTTGCATGCAGTGATTTTTTTCCCTTTCATTGCAGAGCCTGTTTATATTTGGGTTCCACCATACAGGTTTATTTTTAAATTTGGCATTATATTTATTTTGTTGAGGACAGATACTTACATGCTATTTACATGTATATAGAATTTGGCAGTGAAAGATTTTGCATTTTTACAGAGGTTATCAGGGTGGAAGGGAATGTTAAAGTTTGCCAGGTTACTTCTCGGCTTTAATAGATTAGCTTTACCATAATCTGTAAATACTGTGTTATTGGAGGATGCTTCTGTAAAGATATGTGAAGGCTGCCAGCCTAGCTAGATAGAATTTTGTAGATAATTCTGTCATTTGTAAATATTAAGGTAAGCCACAGGCCTGTTCTCTTAAATGTGAAAAGACTGTATTGGATGTTGAACTGCAAAAATGTAACCACATTGCACTCTGCTGGAGGAAAGCTGATAAGTCAAGCATTGTATAATTCTTTGATCTCAGGGCTCGGAGCCGTGGTGTCTGAACCAGCAGATTCTTCCTATTGTTTTAAGACTAGAGTTAATTACTAGATTTTATATATATATATATATATATATATATATATATATATATATATATATATATATATAATGTCTTTAATTGCTGTAGTTTCCTGACCAGGTGCAAGCTTACTAAGAAATGTTAATGTTGAGTTTCTGTTAGCCTGAGAAACCAGAGAATTGTTAAGAATGATGTAATCTAAAATGAGTCTGCAGGATGTATTATCAATTTAAAGGACTTTCTCAGAGACAGAGAGAGAGAGCTTTCTGGTTTTGTCTTGAGAACATCCCAACTCACCAGTACTCTGCCTGTGCCTGTATGCAAATAGGATCTTAGACTTTAGTGTCTCTCTTAGAAATAGTTAGGAAATAGGAAGATTAGACTATACTATTCTACTGATTATGTTAAGCATTTCTCTGTGATCTCTGAACTCTTGACTAGCACTGTGTAGTAAGAAGTATTGTCTTGTGTTTTTATTATTTATTATTAAATATTTTAAACCTTTCAACTGTGGCTGTTTTGTGTAGAGATAATTTAAGCTCTAGAATACATTGCATATATATAGTGATACTGTACAAAGCCACTCCAGTTGTCTTCCTGCTCAGTATTACTTACCATTTGGATAATAATGTTGCACAGTAATAATTGGACACCCTTGGTAAGGACCTTATTAGTAGCTGATATTAGTGGTTGGTGGCTGTGATTGCTACCTTATATTCTGGCAGGAAGGGGCATAGCTGGAGAACCTGTGCCAGCCTTCCCCAGGAGTGTCTGTGTGTTTGTATATAACTCATATCTTAGAGTGTGTGTGTGTCAGCTACTTGGCCAGGGACATGAAGCATTGGTTGGACAGAGAGGGTGCTAGAGGTTTTAGCTTGACCACTAGGCACTATCTCTGTGCACTCTTAAGGGGAATTGTACTTTACTGTGTGTGTATTTGTTATCCTTCCCAAAGTGGATGTCCCTCACTGGTGTTAGTGATAAGGAGTGAGGCTCCTTGATTACTGGGCCAGTGCATGAGCATCACAGCTTCCACCTTCAGTCTTATGGTGAATATTACTGAGTTGTGGCCTGATCTGACTAGGGAAGATGCTACAACTGGAACAAAGCCCCATATTGATGGAAAAAAGCCCAGGATTTTGTCCACCCCCCCCCCATAGGAGTGTGAACTCGAGTTTCTATTTATGAAGACCAGAAATCTCTGGACATACATATTTGGGGATATATAAGTTTCCCAGCTGATATAGGGTTAGTTCAAGTCCTCTAAGAGAATGGTGTTTGGTTGAATTCTTAGGGCTTCCAAACTGGTCAGGTATGATGTATGAGCCAATGGTGACATAGAGGGAGTCCTATAGTTAATGATGATGTGATATGGCATCTTAACAGTATGATTGACATGAAGGTGTTCCATGTCATTATCCTGCCTAATGAGACTGGAGGTGAAATTTTGTTTTACAGATATAGCCACACTACTGTCTTTAGTGTCTTCATCTAGTGTGGTGGGTAGAAATGTGTGTTGGGTGTTGAAACCTTGCACAAATGGGATACTTTCAATATACTTGAACCAGCTCTTTGTGCTGATGCATATACTAATGCATTCTAGGGTCAGGGGTACCTTCAGGGAGTGTATTGTTTTGGTTGTTAAGGCACGTAGCACTGAGCAATAATACCTTTATGTTATCTGAATTTTATTTTGTTATGTTGGAAGCTTCCAAAGAATGACTCTGCATAAAAAAGGCATTATGGGGGTGGATAAGGTTGTTGTCATTGTACGAAAGCCTTGGGTGAACAGGTGCAGGCCATCCCTGGCAAAGCAGTTTGGATTGTTTACAATGTCATCCCAGGAAGATATTGTACCTCCTTAGAATAACACCAGAAGCTATGCTAATTGCTGAAATCGATCATTTTTTGCTCAGATTGTGGTATCATTCTAGATGAAGGTACAATGCTGCTCAGGGCTAGGTTCATTTCTGCCTCAGACGCATATTCTGAGGACTCCATCATGTCTCTCGTCATATAGTCTGGGGAGATACCTTTCAGGTCATTTACTCCCACATATATTATGACTATGTTACATGTATGTTTGTGGTGCATGGACTTGAGTGCATGCATTATGTGGTGAATCCTGACCCCCATCAGGCCACTGACCATGACCATCTCCTTGCTCATCCTGGCAGGTGGTGTATCAGTGCATCTCACTCTGGATTCTCCTACAATTAAAATGTTAGGTTGCATGAAGGTTTGTCTTATGG
Organism: Protopterus annectens; assembly: GCF_019279795.1. Lineage (NCBI taxonomy): Eukaryota > Metazoa > Chordata > Ceratodontiformes > Protopteridae > Protopterus > Protopterus annectens. Next base: position 1,032,564,175 of record NC_056737.1, read on the forward strand.
GCTATCACTGCACAGTTCTACCTTGAAGGGTCCTGAAAGTATTACTAATGAAATATTCACCCATCTTATTCTTAAAAAGGCACCTGTAGTCCCCTCCACTGAGTCTGTTGCTTTTGCTCTATCGTTCTTTTGCATTGTTTTTTCCCCTGTAAGAACCTTACCCCATGTTGCATTTCTAGTACCTTCCCTCTACGTTTTACACTTAAACAATCATTTTTATAACATATCCATTTGAATCATCACTTTCTACCCCATACTGTCCCAAACAGTTTCAACCAAGTCCACTTCATCTGAACTGTCCACTTCAGCTACTCGTTCCCTTTTATTGGTTCATAGGTTCATAGTAGGCTAACAACCATCAAGGTCTTTACAAGCCTAGCTGTGCAACCCAACCTAGTTTTGTCCCAGACCTCATTAGATGCCTATATGGTGGGATGTACTAGTAAAGAGGTAGCTAAGGGTTATATGTGTATGGGGGTATGTTAGTTGGGGATTAATTTACTTACTGTCAACCTCTGTCCATTAGAGACATGGGAACCAGGCTTGGGGTGAGTTTGCAATTTCTCATCCGATGATCAAGGTTTCATTTTAAACAGGGTAGAGATGAATCCTGTTTCATGTAGATGGAGAGCTTGTTCCATAGTGCAGGGATCCTTTGAGACACATATTGGTCTCTCCAGCAGGTTCTATTTATATTGTAGACAAACATCAGGTACTTGGATAGTGTTTCTGGTGTTTGTTTTGCAGATGTGAAAGAGACCCATCAGAGATGGATCCAAGGGCACCTTATATGCTACACATATATCACCTCTCAGTAACCTGTAGGAGACTGAGTTCAGAGAGTTTAGGTCCGTTGGTGTTTACTAGGCTTATGACCATAAGGGCCTTTTTAAACCTAGCCATGCAACCCAAATCTCTGACAAGTTCTGGTACCCTTAATAAGTGTAATCAGGGGTTTGAGAGATGAAACATTTACAAGCAGGGGCCTGGGGGATGAATCATTTACATCAGAGACATTATATTTACTATTAGAGACATAGGTGCCAAACCAGGGATTTATATCCTGTTTCCCATCCAAGTGTCCAAGTTACACTTATAGATATGTAGGTTCATAGGAGGAAACAGGCTAATGGCCCTATGGCCTTTACAAGCCTAGCTATGCAAAAAAAAAAACTGAGTACCCATATCGAGCATATTTAGATGGCCATTTTTGCCGAGCAATTTTGTGATTGGCATGGGTTAGCCCTGTCTCTAATGGACATAGGTGCTACCCCCAGAGTGAATTTATGGTCAGCCATCCAATTGTCAAGGCTGAGCTTGAAAAGGGCCATTGAGGAGTTCTGCTTCACATGGAGTGGGAGCTTATTCCAGAGGAGTGGCAATCACTCTGATACATATCTGCCTCTCCAGCATGTTCTGTTAATGTCACAGGCCAGGTTGATATTCCTGGAGTGAGTTATTCTTGTCCCATTTGATTTTTGGATGTGCAGCAATTTCAGTAGGCCAGGGTCTAAGACTGCTCTGTAGGCCAGCCATAGGTCACCTCTCAGCAGCCTGTATGATACAGAGTACAGTGACAGGGATTTCAGTCTATCCGTGTATGTCGTGTTTTGGAGGCCTTGGATTCTCTTGGTAAGAAATCTCTGTGGTCTTTCCAATTGCTGCAGGTGTCTGGTGAGGTACATACAGAAGGGAGCATTGTACTCAATTAGTGGTCTGATAAGGGTCGAATGCAGTGGAGCTATGACCTCCCTGGTCTTTGATGCAATGCCCTTATTTATGAGATGTGCAATGTAGAATGCTTTTCTTACCACTACAGACACATGGTGATCGAAGTTTAGGTTGCTATCAACCTGTGCTCCTAAGTCTCACACCACTGAGTTTGAGCTGAGAGGGGTGCTACCTATGTCATAATTTGCAGGGGCTGCTTCTTTGCCAAAGGGGATAATGAGGCATGTATTGTGTTAAGTTTTAGTCCATGTGTTTGGCAGCAGTCATTTGTCTGCGTCAATACTTTCAGAAGTATGTTAACATCATTAGGGGACTCTGTGATTGCACCCAGTTTACAGTTATCTGGTAAGCCACAGGCCATCCACTTTAGCCTGGACTTCAGAGAAATAGATTCCAAACAGAGGGCTATGCACAGATTCCTGCGGTACCTCACTGGTAGCTGGTCTGCTGGTGGAGGTGGACTCCCTAACTTTGACAGTGTGCATTCTGTCAGTGAGACAGTCTGCTACCCGTCTAGGAATGTATGGATTAATCCCCAGCTGAGAGAGTTTCTCTATGATGCCTGAATGGGGGATTGTGTCAAAAGTCAGAGCATTTGTTTAAGTGGCTATATAAGGCAATTGTGTATTTCTGTGCATAGGAGGCATTGTTGTCTTTGTTGGCGGGGGCTTTGAAGCTACTTATTTCATCACCTAGTAGGCAATAGTTAGCTTTGGAGAATTTTTTAATTTTTTTTACTCCTGAGGAGGTGTCGGGTTTGATTTTTACTTCAAACGAGACAGATTTATGGTCAGACCTTACCAGGGAAGGTAATATGCAGGGGTAGTGCAGTGACTTCCCATGTTGGTGAACACTAGGTCTAGTACATTTGATCCCCTTGTGGGGGTGCAGAACAACTGTTCCAGGACATTTGAATTAACAAAGTCCAGGAACGTCATAGCAATCATGTTTTGCTTGCGTAGGTCACCCAGTCAGTGGAAGGATAGTTGAAATTTCTCATGTACAAGGTGCTAGGCTGTATGCTGACTGATTCTAGCAAGTCCAGGTAGGCGGTTTGCTTTACCTGGTTCATGGTGGTGGACCTGTAGCTAGCGATGATGTGGAAGGGTATTTTTCCTGTAGTTAATTGGACCTGGTGTAGCTGAAGAGAGTTGTACTGTTTTACCAGTCTCAAGGTGTATTTGGATTTAATGAAGGTGGATACACCTCCACCTTTAGTTTTTTCACGTTTGATTTGGATTATGAACATGTGAAAGGCATTGTAGCCTTGTATGTCCAGGGTGCTCTCAGCAGCCTTGAACCAAGTCTCTGTGACTGAACAAATGTCAGCATCTTCAAGGGTAAGGAGTGCTTCCAGGGAGTGCAGTTTGCTGTTTAGGCTCCTAGCATTAAGTAGCATGTCCGTGAGTTTGTCTTTAGTAGTTTTCTTTACATCAGAAATTTTGTTTGGACATTGCCTAAAAAAGGTACTATGGAGAGGCAAGCATCTTTTCCAGTATTCAAAAGCCTTGAGGTGATAGATGAGGGCCATCTCTGGCAATGTGGACTGTTGACCATGTCCTCCCAGACAGACAGACAGACACTGGATCCCACTGGAGTGACACCAAACACTAAGCCAATTATTGAAATCAATCATTTTTTTGTCTGTATTTTGGCATCATCTACGGTGAAGGTAGAATGCTGCTTACAGCTAGGAACATACCTGCCTGTGAAACATAATCTGAGAGTTCAGTCATGTCTGTCTTCATATAGTCCAGAGAGGTACATCTCAAGTCATTCACTCCAACATGTACTATGACAGAGTCATAATGGTAATTGTTGCGAGTGACTTGAGTGTGTGCATGATTTGACGGATCTTGGCACCTGATAGGCAGCTGACCATGACCTTCTCCTTGTTTAACCTGGTGAGAGGGACATCCATGTCTCTCACATTTCAGTTGCCTATAACCAGAACATTTGGTTTTGAGGTGTTTTGCCTTATGGGCTTAGTTGTTTAGACATTGATATGTGTGTTGCTATGTGTGGGGATAGATTCTGTTCATGTACCTGTATGCCTGTATGTGTATGTTATTTGCACTTGGGAGGTCTCTGGTCTTTTGGTAGGCTCTTAGTGAGTACCTCCGTGTATGTGGTTTATGTGTCTTGACCTTTTCTTGTACTGGAGAGGAGGTGTGTGTGTGTGTGTGTGTGTGTGTGTGTGTGTGTGTGTGTGTGTGTGTGTGTGTGTGTGTGTGTGTGTGTGTGTGTGTGTGTGTGTGTGTGTGCTGACAACCTGTTGGATGTCGTGTTTTTTTTTTGTTTTGTAAGAGGACTGATTCTAATTTCATGGTATAGTTACATCTCTCACATATTGTATTTGTCTGATTCAGGGGCAAGTTTTTGTCAGTATATATGAGGCAATTGCTGTATTGCCTCAGGAAGCCTGTGTCATTCAGACTGGCTGGAGAAATGGTGGGAAGCAGTCCATCCATTAGGGTATGTAAGAGCGACTAATGGAATGGGATAGATGGATTTGCTTGTGAAACTAGCAAAGGGCAGCTTTTTTGTGGAAGGCTAAGGATGGAAAACTGTGTCAATGCTTCAGAATGTGCAGCTGAGTTGCTTGTTGGATAGCAATTCACAACTGTGTTATGCACGGAGGGGCTGTGAAGCTAAGAATGGTTTACTAGCAGATATTAAGGGAAAATTAAGTTTCTAAGCATTTGTGTCTATACACAGCAATGCCAAACCACGCTGAGTGGTGCACAGTTCTGCACAAACGTGGTGCTTAAATAGAAGTGAGGTACAACAGTTCTAACACAAGCTAGCCAATGGGAGAGCCCAAAACTGAGCCCTATTTCCAACAATCCCCAGCTCAGAGGGGTCCTGTGCTTCACAGTTCTGCTACAAAAGTGCAGGAGGGCCTTCCTAATATAGGATTTCTGGTTTTAGTGCTCACTTTATTCCAAACAGCCTAGATTCAGCAGATCTGAATCTAAACTATGATAAGGATATACATAAGTACTAGGATGTGAAGTGCAGAACAAACAGTCAAAGCAGCAACTGCAGCAAAAAATATGAAACAGTAAAATACAGTTCAACAAGTGCAAAGTAAACTTAAAAAAATACTTATTTTTCATTGTTTGCAGAGGATGCTTTGGATTTAGATTAGATTCACTCCAGGTGTCTGGTTAGGTTGCCAAACTCAGAGCAGCTCTGCCAAATTTGAATTGGGTTAAGGAGGAACTCTGCTTCATATGGATGGGGAGCCTGTTCCAGAGAAGGGGTAGTCTCTGGGATACATACCTGTCTCTCCAGCAGGCCCTATTTACATCACAGGCAAGGTTTAAGTCTTTAGACTGGGTTATTCTGGTGTTGTTTGTTTTGTGGATATGCAGGAAGTCCATCAGAGTGGGGTCTGACAATGCCCTGTATGCAAGGCATAGAGCTCCCCCTCAAGAGCCTTTAGGAGACAGATTACAGGGATAAGGCCTTGAAGTGGTCTGCATAGGACATGTTACTTATGCCCTGTATTCTTTTAGTGAAAAACCTCTGTGGATGTTCCAATTGTTAGATGTGCCTGGTTAGGTACATACCAAAGGAGGCATTGTACTCAAGGATAGGTCTGGTGAATGTCGAATATAGTGGAACAATGACTTCCTTGGACCTAGATGCCATACCTGTCTTTATAAGTTGCACAACATAGAATGATTTCCTCGCTACTGTAGATGTGAAGGTCAAAGGCTAGATTTCTGTGTGTCCCCAAGTCCCTGACTACTAGCTGGGTCAACTTTTAGGGGGTCTGCTGTCAATATGATAGTTACCAGTGGTGGATGACTGCTATTATGCATTTCTTGGCATCCAGTTTTAGTCCACGGCTCTGACACCAGTTTTGTCTGTGTCAGCCCTTCCTGGAGAATATTTGTGTTGCTGGGTGATTCAATGACAGCTCTTAATTTGCAATCATCTGCAAATTTAATCAGCCAGAGGCCATTGATATTGGCCTTGACTTCAGAGTAGTAAATGCCCATAAAGGAGTGGTCCTGGGACTGATCCCTGATGGAGTCTGCTTAGGAATGGCCTCTTTGTAGAGGTGGACTCCCCAGTTCTAAATTCCTGGGTCTTGTCTGTAAGTGAGCTGGCTATCCACCGAGTGACATAGTGGTTTGTACCTAACATCTTGAGTTTGTCAACAATGCCTGAGTGTGGTATTATGTTAAATGCCTTAGCTAGGTCAAGGTAGGTAGTATAAACCATTTTGCTTTCATCCATTGCTTTGGTGAACCTTCTCAAAGAAGTCCGCCAAGGCGAAAAGGCATGATCTGCCTTTGACTAAACTAAATTGGATTGTGTACAATGTCTGGAGGTTTCCTATGTCATTATTGATCATTTCCATGACAATTCTTTGCATGGCTTTGCATATGAGACTAGTCAGACTTATGGATCTGTAGTTTTCAGGGTCTGTAGATGGACCACTTTTGTGCAGAGGGATGACTGTTGCTGTTCTCCATTCATGAGACCCAAAGCCTGTTTGTGGACTATAGCTAAATAGCAATTCCAGAGTGCCTGATAGGTCATATTTCATGCTATTTAGAAGGCATCTTGGGATATTGTCTGGGCCCACTGATGCAATGTGCTTGGCCTTAGAGAGATGAGATATTAAGGTGATCTGTATAGGACAGGGTATTCATACCCTGGATTCTTCTAGTGAAAAACCTTTGAGGGTGTTCCAACTGTTGCAAGTGCCGGGTTACTACATGCAAAGGGGCATTGTACTCAATGATGGGTATTATAAGGGCTGAGTAGAGTAGTACTTTTACGTTCTTTGACCTGGATTCCATACCCTTTGTCGCTTTCGTGTTAGGACACAAATAAATGAGTCTTTGTGGGTTCTGTTCAAGCAACTTTATTATATACAAACACATTACTATTGCTGACTATAGACTGTAACTTAGATAACTTGTATAGAATACAAATTTTGAAGCATCTCAGGAAAGAATAACTGCTTTGTTCACATCATAGTATCTTAAGATAGGTGAGGTGGCAATTTTCTGCTTAAGGTCTTCAGTTGCCTTCTGGAGATGTTCCATTCATGACCATGCAATTTGCCTAAATAGTTGACCATGCCCAGAAAATGCTGTAAATTTTGCACATTGTCTTGCACTGACATTTCTAGAATAGTGTTTGCTTGGTCGGGTCTGGTCTGAAAGACTGTACTTGTAAACAAATGACCTAGGTACATAACTTCTGGAAGTCTGACTTTGCACTTCAGAAGATTGAGCTTTAAGTTCACTTCACGTGCTCTGTCTAGACCTTTCTTGAGGTTTCTGTCATCACCATTGCCTCCAACCAACAGATTGTCTACTACTGTGGCACAAGGATAACCCAAAACAATTTGTTCCATTGTACTCTGAAAAACTTCACTTGCAGAATTTATTCCAATTGGCATCCTTAGGAATCTGTATCTGCTAAATGGAGTACCAAAAGTAGTTAGAAATGAGGATTTGCGATCCAGCATCACTTGCCAAAATGAACTCTTTGCATCCAAAACAGAAAATACAGTAGTATTCAGTATTAGAGCTGCAAATTCTTCAACTGTGCGCATTGGATGATATGGTCTTTTCAATGCTTTGTTCAAATCTCTTGGGTCAATGCATATTCTGATTTCATCTGAGCCTTTTTTGTGAGCAGCTACCATGGATGACACCCATTTAGTTGGTTCTGTGACTGGACAAATCACACCTTGCTGCACCATTTTATTCAACTGAGCTTTTACTTTATCTTGCATAGCTATCAAAACTCTTCTTGCTGGTCTGACTACTGGAGTGATCTCTGGGTCTAACCATGGAATACACAACTGGAAGTTTGCCCATTTTGGCATTAAAAACATTAGCATACTCTGAGAAAATGGCTTCGGAGAAACTGGAACTCGGAACTGCACTCACATGATGAACTTTAGCAAAAGAAAGCAGATTCATTCTTAAAGTATCTTTGAGACCCAGTAAAGATTGTACCGGTCTTCGGACTATGTAAAATAGCAAGTTGTAACAATTCTCGGTCAGATAACATGAAAGTATCACTGAACCTTCGGTTTGAATTTCTTCAGCTCCATAAGCAACAAGTCTCACACTACTGGTTACATTGAGTTGTGTCTGCTGATATAATATTACACTTTGGCACAGTGTCTGCTTTGAGCTCTGTGGATTTTCCATTGATCCAGACCTTACAAAACACTTCACTTCTTGTTAATAAGCTTGCTGCATCAACTCTTTCGCCAAGCACTGATACACCACCTACATAGAAAGCTGACTGTTTTGGCTCTACTTGATCAATTTGCTTTTTTGTGCAACCTTTCTTTACAACTGCTTCAGGCTTACTTGATTTACAAACCTTTTGGAAATGGTTCCATTTTTTTATACCTGTGACTTGCTGACCAAATGCTAAGCAATTTTCTCTTTTAGACTCATGATTCGCACCACGATTACGACAGTTAACAATAAAGCTAGATCTAGGTTTTGCTGATTCATGCTTGTGTTGCACTGAGCTGGCACTGTTGCCTGCACCTTTCTTGGAACTGTCTAGAAAACCTCATGGCTTCTTTGGAAAATCTGTAGCTCCCACGTGCCTAGGCCTGTTCTTGTTTGTCACGTGTTGCATACTATCTACATGTGCTCTGGAGCCAACTGAAATCATGCTTTTGTCACTCGCAAGCATACTTTTATGTATTTCTGTCACCTCATGGATTTGACAAATCTCGATGGCTTTGCTCAATGTTAAATCACTGTCACAAAGTAAATTCTTTCTCACAGTAGCACCATTAATACCACATACAAACCTGTCATTTATCAGCTCATCTTTTAGATCACCAAACCGACACATCTTAGCTCTGTTTCTCAAGTCATAAGCTGCAAATGTTTGCCCTGGTTTTTGATCTCTTGTGTAAAACAGATGCCTTTCTATCGTAATATTTATCTGAGGGTTCCACATTTCTCTAAACATGAGCTTTAAACACTCAGGGCCTTCCCTTGATTCAGCTTGTACAACAATATGGCGGTCTGCATCTTCTCCTTCATACACCACTGGTGCATACACAAATAAACACTCTCTTTTTATGGCCTCTGACCCTGCTAGGTTTAGGAAAATGAATGCCCTGGTGTGTGCATCTCTATCTGCATAAAATGCTTGTATGAAAATATTGTACTCTTGCTCAAATATTCTCCAGTTTTCTGTAGTATTGTGATCAAACACAAGTGGTAGGGGGTTTCAAAATCCGTCTGCCATATTAACACATACCAGAGAAGGGTTTTGTGAATAAGCATGAATATGCACAAATACACATATGCAGAAGTTTATTTTAGCATAAACAGAACTTGTCCAATGCCTTTGTGCTCACTTTATTCCAAACAGCCTAGATTCAGCAGATCTGAATCTAAACTATGATAAGGATATACATAAGTACTAGGATGTGAAGTGCAGAACAAACAGTCAAAGCAGCAACTGCAGCAAAAATATGAAACAGTAAAATACAGTTCAACAAGTGCAAAGTAAACTTAAAAAAAATACTTATTTTTCATTGTTTGCAGAGGATGCTTTGGATTTAGATTAGATTCACTCCAGGTGTCTGGTTAGGTTGCCAAACTCAGAGCAGCTCTGCCAAATTTGAATTGGGTTAAGGAGGAACTCTGCTTCATATGGATGGGGAGCCTGTTCCAGAGAAGGGGTAGTCTATGGGATGCATACCTGTCGCTCCAACAGGTCCTATTATATCACAGGCAAGGGTTAAGTCTTTAGACTGGGTTATTCTGGTGTTTTTTGTTTTGTGGATATGCAAGAAGTCCATCAGAGTGGGGTCTGACAATGCCCTGTATGCAAGGCATAGAGCTCCCCCTCAAGAGCCTTTAGGAGACAGATTACAGGGATAAGGCCTTGAAGTGGTCTGCATAGGACATGTTACTTATGCCCTGTATTCTTTTAGTGAAAAACCTCTGTGGATGTTCCAATTGTTAGATGTGCCTGGTTAGGTACATACCAAAGGAGGCATTGTACTCAAGGATAGGTCTGGTGAATGTCGAATATAGTGGAACAATGACTTCCTTGGACCTAGATGCCATACCTGTCTTTATAAGTTGCACAACATAGAATGATTTCCTCGCTACTGTAGATGTGAAGGTCAAAGGCTAGATTTCTGTGTGTCCCCAAGTCCTGACTACTAGCTGGGTCAACTTTTAGGGGGTCTGCTGTCAATATGATAGTTACCAGTGGTGGATGACTGCTATTATGCATTTCTTGGCATCCAGTTTTAGTCCACGGCTCTGACACCAGTTTTGTCTGTGTCAGCCCTTCCTGGAGAATATTTGTGTTGCTGGGTGATTCAATGACAGCTCTTAATTTGCAATCATCTGCAAATTTAATCAGCCAGAGGCCATTGATATTGGCCTTGACTTCAGAGTAGTAAATGCCCATAAAGGAGTGGTCCTGGGACTGATCCCTGATGGAGTCTGCTTAGGAATGGCCTCTTTGTAGAGGTGGACTCCCCAGTTCTAAATTCCTGGGTCTTGTCTGTAAGTGAGCTGGCTATCCACCGAGTGACATAGTGGTTTGTACCTAACATCTTGAGTTTGTCAACAATGCCTGAGTGTGGTATTATGTTAAATGCCTTAGCTAGGTCAAGGTAGGTAGTATAAACCATTTTGCTTTCATCCATTGCTTTGGTGAACCTTCTCAAAGAAGTCCGCCAAGGCGAAAAGGCATGATCTGCCTTTGACTAAACTAAATTGGATTGTGTACAATGTCTGGAGGTTTCCTATGTCATTATTGATCATTTCCATGACAATTCTTTGCATGGCTTTGCATATGAGACTAGTCAGACTTATGGATCTGTAGTTTTCAGGGTCTGTAGATGGACCACTTTTGTGCAGAGGGATGACTGTTGCTGTTCTCCATTCATGAGACCCAAAGCTTGTTTGGGGACTATAGCTAAATAGCAATTCCAGAGTGCCTGATAGGTCATATTTCATGCTATTTAGAAGGCATCTTGGGATATTGTCTGGGCCCACTGATGCAATGTGCTTGACCTTAGAGAGATGAGATATTAAGGTGATCTGTATAGGACAGGGTATTCATACCCTGGATTCTTCTAGTGAAAAACCTTTGAGGGTGTTCCAACTGTTGCAAGTGCCGGGTTACTACATGCCAAAGGGGCATTGTACTCAATGATGGGTATTATAAGGGCTGAGTAGAGTAGTACTTTTACGTTCTTTGACTTGGATTCCATACCCTTTGTTGCTTTCGTGTTAGGACACAAATAAATGAGTCTTTGTGGGTTCTGTTCAAGCAACTTTATTATATACAAACACATTACTATTGCTGACTATAGACTGTAACTTAGATAACTTGTATAGAATACAAATTTTGAAGCATCTCAGGAAAGAATAACTGCTTTGTTCACATCATAGTATCTTAACATAGGTGGGGTGGCAATTTTCTGCTTAAGGTCTTCAGTTGCCTTCTGGAGATGTTCCATTCATGACCATGCAATTTGCCTAAATAGTTGACCATGCCCAGAAAATGCTGTAAATTTTGCACATTGTCTTGCACTGACATTTCTAGAATAGTGTTTGCTTGGTCGGGTCTGGTCTGAAAGACTGTACTTGTAAACAAATGACCTAGGTACATAACTTCTGGAAGTCTGACTTTGCACTTCAGAAGATTGAGCTTTAAGTTCACTTCACGTGCTCTGTCTAGACCTTTCTTGAGGTTTCTGTCATCACCATTGCCTCCAACCAACAGATTGTCTACTATTGTGGCACAAGGATAACCCAAAACAATTTATTCCATTGTACTCTGAAAAACTTCACTTGCAGAATTTATTCCAATTGGCATCCTTAGGAATCTGTATCTGCTAAATGGAGTACCAAAAGTAGTTAGAAATGAGGATTTGCGATCCAGCATCACTTGCCAAAATGAACTCTTTGCATCCAAAACAGAAAATACAGTAGTATTCAGTATTAGAGCTGCAACTTCTTCAACTGTGTGCATTGGATGATATGGCCTTTTCAATGCTTTGTTCAAATCTCTTGGGTCAATGCATATTCTGATTTCATCTGAGCCTTTTTTGTGAGTTCGGTGCTTTAGAATGGTTTTCTTATTATCTATGTTTTGGTCGAATACCAGATTACTGTCTACATATGTTACCTGCTCCCTAACTATCAGGGTCAACTCTTTGAAGTAATTAGCTTTGGTGGATGCTTTCCCAGAGGGCACTATAATGCATTTCTTTGTATTGAGTCTTAATCCTTGGCTTTCGCACCAGTCAACGAAAGTTTGCATCATGATGGGAATATATGGTAACTCCCAATTTACAGTCATCCATGAACTTGGTGAGTCAGTCCTTTTTAGCCTTGATTTCTAAGAACTAAATGCAAAAGAGGAGTAGGCCCAGTACAGAGCCCTGGGTAGTTCACTGGTGACTGATCTCATGGTGGTGGTGTTCACTGATCCTGACTTCTTGGGTCCTATCTGTGAACCAGGTGGCAATCCAGCAATTTATGCAAGGATTTATGCTTAGTTCTGAGAGTTTGTCAACAATACCTGGGTAGAGTATTGTACTGAATGCCTTGTCCATGTCACATTAGGCAGTATTCTCAGTTTTCCCCTTATCCAAAGTCATAGTGTCCCTGTCAAAGAAGTCAACCATATTAACTAGACATGACCTTCCCCTGACAAAGCCAGACTGGGATGGGTCAAGTGTCAGTAGGTTGCCAATGTCCTTGATCATTTCCATGATAATTCCTTTCATGACTTTGTATATTAGACTTGTCAAATTGATGGGCCTGTAAGTCCCGGGGGTCAGTTGATGGTCCACCCATATCAGGAGAGGTGACTGTTGCGGCCCACCATTCACCTGTGACGTAACTTATTTTGAGGCTGTAGATGAAGAGTGCCTCAAGTGGTCCTGCTATGTCATGTTTTAGGCTATTTAGAAGGCAACCAGGGATATTATCATGGCCCATTGAAGCAGTGCTTTTGGCCTTAGCAAGCACCTCCAGGACCTGCTCCCTGTTGATAGTTAGGGAGGATATGCTAGAAGGGATCACACAGGGGGTAGTGGTAGGGGAGAAGAAGATAAAAGGGCTAAATTTACCAATCAGCAGATTTGCTATGTCCCATGGTCAGTAAAGGCTGTGCCATTTGCCATCAGTTCTGCACGCTGCTGAGTATTACCTTTAAGATTTCAGACTTAGCTGAAGAAGGCCCTGTGATTCCATTAGCCTGGGAGGCTATCCTGATCTTGTAATTGGCCTTGGTAGACTTTATTTAACCTCTTAGTTTTTTGTTTCATTGAATCAGAGAGCTCTTGTCTCTATGCTTTTTCTGATTTTAACCATGACTTTTTTCTTTTGTTATATAGTTTTTTAAGGTAAGGATTCCATCAGTGTGATTTGTTTCTGGTGTTGGATTTGGGCTTACCTCTAGTAGGTATGGCAACCTCAATGCAGTCATTTACATGTTTGTACAGGGTTACATTCTGCATAGGTAGTTGTGTTCTCAGGGTTTGGCAGAGCAATGAATTTTGACAAACCATTGCTTAATAAGATGTATTTTGCTTTAGTACAGTTCCTAACTGTTACAAGTTTTGTCAGATTTTCTGGGTTGAATCTTATTTTGAGTGAGACAGCCTTGTGTTCCATCTTCAACAATGATGTCATGACATGGGAGAGGGGTGCAATGCTCTCCCATTTAGTGAGTACTTGGTCAAATATGTTTAATCCTCTGGTTGGAGAGTGAACTATCTGATCCAAGGTGTTTGTGTTGATAGATCAAAATGTTCTACCCGTGAGTTAGAGGCAGTGTACATTTTCCAGTCTATAGAGAGGTAGTCCTGTTTAACCAACCTAGAGTTGTATTTGCTGCTAACATAGACTGAGACACCTCCACCTTTAGCCCCTGTTTGGGCTGCTGTTGGTCTAAATGTGTGGAAGGCACTGTAGCCTTCCACTACTGGAGTACTTTATATGGTGTTAAACCAAATATTAGTAACAGCACAGATGTCTACATTCTCCAGAGTGAGGAGAGCTTATAGGATGTGGAGTTTCTCATGTAGCCTCCTAGCTTTGAGCAGTAACACCTTAAGGCTGCTTTGAGTTTTTTTGGGAGGGTTATCTTGGTAATTTGTCCTTTTGACATTGTTTAAAAAAGGCTATAAGGGGATGGATAAAGTTTTAGCCAGCATCTGAAAGTCCAATGGGGACAGGTGCAGAAAATCCTTGGCAAAGCAAAGTGGTCCGTTAACCATGTCCTCCAACACTGATAGATATTGGATTCCCTTGGAGTGACACCAGAAACAGCCAATTATTAAAATCAATCATTTCCTGTTCAGTTTGATAGCTTAGGAGGTCTTTGAGGTTTGGCGAGGTTTCTTTTAAGTGGCTCAGCGTAAGAGGTCTATGTGTGTGGTGAGCGGTATGTATGAAGGATGTAGTGTGTTTTTTTTTGACAACCTTTTTGTAAGCTAGATTTTTTCTTCCAGAGAAGTTATGTATGAACATCTCTCACATACTTTGTTAGTTTTTTAAGGATTAAAAGCTTGTCTGAGTACATGAGACAATTGCTACATTGTCTCAGGATGCCCATATCTACCAAGCTGGCCACAGAGACATTAAGAAATTACAAATCCATGTTTTCAGGACCTGAATTAGGGTTGGGCTATTATGGTTTAGGGTCTTCATTTTGCAGGGGCAATCTGTGTGGTATCTAGGGTAAAGGCTAGATGTTAGTGCTATGATCTTAGTGCTGTATGATGCTATTTAGCTGCAGTAAGATTATCTCCATGCAAAGCCTTTGTGTGCTATGGGTTAAAGTCCTAAGTACTAGCTCTATAAGTCTGCTACTATACAGGGTACTGCTAACCACCACTGACCAGTGAACAGCTCCAGAAAAATCTGCCTAATTTATAGCAGACAGAAAAAGATGAAAACTAACTCCTGTGCCATCTGGCCAATAAATGACTACACTTTAAGCACCCTGGTGTGCCTCCTAACTCAGAGAGACCAGGTAAACACCTTCTGCCATAAGATGGATGATCCTGGAACTTCTTAATATAAAAGCACACCAAATGTAGCTCTCAAGTGTAGATCAATGCCCAACTACGTCCCTAAAAATCCCACTGGCTGATGAAGCAATCTCATTTTAAGCCTCCTTGTGTGTTTTTCAACTCGCCTGATTGGCCTACTTTAGTACTACCACTAGAATAGCATTCCCAGTCTTCTTCATGTAAAAACACACTTTGATTGGCCAACAATTAAAAGTTACCAACTAGCTCCAACAGGAAATTATTACTTTAAGCTCCCTTGCATGTTTCCCAGCTCAGACAGACCAGGCTACATTTCTACTCCCACTAGAACTACAGTCCCAGCCTTCTTAATATAAAAACACACTTTAGTTAGCCAAACATGAAAAGGTATTGGAAACTAAACAAATAACTAGGTACAACAAGTATCTCCCACTTTAAGCCTCCTTGTGTGCTTCCCATCTTAGACAGACTAGGTTGCCTTTCTACTCCCACTAGAATTGCAGTCCTAGTTAGCCACAAGTGAAAAGGTACCAGAAACAAATCAACAACTAGATACAAGCTACTGAAGGTGGTTCAAAGGAAGACAGGCCAGAAATGAGGAACACACATACACTCCAAGGCAATTTCAAAGTACCCTAACAGTCTAAAGGGAGGGCCTACCTCCAGCCTTAAAAGATTAGCAGAAAATGGATCCTGGAAAACAATCGACCATAAAAAGAAACACAAAAAATTACTTAAGTCTGGTTATATTACCCTTGCTGTCTTTGTTCTATTTTTTATATATAAATAATTTCCTTTTATGACCCAGAAGTCTAGGGAGATGAAAATGGTTCAACAGGTGAGTGTTGAAATTTTCTTGGTCTGAGTTTGTTACTAATGAATTTATATTTTTTATTCTATTCTCATTAACGTCTTGCTCTATTTAGCATATATATATATATATATATATATATATATATATATATATATATTGATAATAACTGACTGACTTATTTTCTCATAAGTGTCTGAGTATACAGTATAATTAACCACTTATTTGAATAAGTCTCGTAAATATATATTCCAATTATTAATAGTTTAATATGATTTCTTCACTTTATCTGGCTCCAAGAATTGGCAATATCTCTTAAAACTAATAACCTTATAGTTCACATAAGCATATATATTGTAGTAGTTGAATATTATGTTAATTTGTCATAACCATTGGGTTAGATAGACTACTTATTGAATTAAAACTCGGTGTTGCACTGGTGATCCTGATCTCTCTTTTTGGGTTGGTTGTGTAGGAACTCTGCCTCGAAGTACTTGTATAATAGTAGGAAAATAATGGTAGTTTGGCAGTTGGTATAGGGTTCTGGTGGTTAGAGGGTATATTTTGTTGCCAATGCTTGTTACAATCTTTATATTGTGGAGTTGTGTTTTGTTTCCCCACTGCATTTGTGGTCTTGAAGGTTACGCTTCATCAGAGGTGTTGTGTTTGCTGCTATGGCAATACAATAGGCCTGGGAAGTTCTTAGTCTTGACAATCCGTTTCTTGCTCCACATATAATAAAGTTGTCTCGAGCAGCTCACGAGGTAATTAAAAGTTGCATTTGTTGTTAAACCTTACCATTTCCTGAACGTCTAGCAACTTATTTCAAAGCACAGATTCGGCGAACTGTTTCCAGCATTACATGAATGTTTCCCATTGCTATGTAATGTCATTGGCGACTCGACAAAGCTACAGAAGGCCATACCTTTCAAACATCACCCTATACAGCTGGAAGTGGAATGAAAGGGTCTAGTCACCTTACCTACAGCATCACAGAAATATCAACGCAAACAACAGACACCTTTTTGAGCTCTTCCCCAACATAAAGGTAGTATTTTGTATGCACAGATGGGCATTTATTATAAAACTAATCGTGAGGAATAAGTCTGTTATAAAGCATTGTTCCATTCGATCTCTTTATAAATTGGAAACAGCAATATAATACAGATAGTCTTGTTTAGTAAGTGCTTTTTCAAGCTTTAGCTTGTTGGCATTGTGGGGGGAAGAGAGGGGAAGAAGGGGAAAAAAAATAAAAATAAAAAAATGGTACAATATGTTCATCGCTAACTCCCTTTTTTCATCAGAAATATTTTCAGTTTGACTTGAATATATTTGAAGTGTATATATAGCATAAGTTTTGCAATGAGGTAATTGCCATACAAATAGTGTGTTTTTCAAGTACTTTCAGAAAACATAAAGCAGTAACATGCTCACATAAATCCAAATTCCATGGAATGCATTAAAGGTATCAGCACTCAATGGTATCTACCCTGTATTCACCTTTCCTGCAGCCTAATGATAAACCAAGCTTTGCTGGTTGGTCGCTTCAGCAATTTTTTGGTGTTCTTAGATAATAACTTGAGAATAAAACTCTAATGTACTTATACCTTGAAATAGCTCAGACCATATATTTTAAAAATTACAAATGTACTATTACTCAATGATCTTGTATGATCAGTGAACTGCTTATTATGAGTATATCCCTTCCAATTAATTTAAAAGTTTTAGCAAACATTCTGCCACAGCAGAGTTATAGAGAAAACTATTAATATAATCACTCATGGATTTATTATTATTTCACTGCATTACAATATTGTTGAAATGAGTTATGACACTACTTCTGACTTGTGTCTCTACTTGATTTTGAAAGTATTATTATAAGCTCATATTTACTGCATGTTTGTTCTTATTGACAGCATATAAATGTAATTAATTGTCATTAGTACACTTCAGTTGATTTCATCCATACTGGTTATGCAAAATAGTCTTATTTTAATATATGTTTAAAAATCAGCTCAATGATCTATTGTAATACAGATAGCAATATTTCATGTTATTATTCATACTTACTTAATACTAGTTAATATTTTAATGATTTTTATCATTATTCCTTTTTAAATGTGTTTATTTCTGTATATAAGAAAGATAAGATTACCTAAAAGCCATACTTTTAAGCATATACAGTTTGCAAACAGGCAGTTCTTGATTGAAACTTGCTGCTAGTTAGACAGATAATTTGAGTGATTGTCACTTGAATTAGGAGTTTATAACTCCAGAAAGGTTTTGGGTGTTTTTTTTTTTTGTTAAAAATTTTTCTTACTTTTTTGACATTGTTTCTGATGTTCACTACAAAATGCATAGATGAAACTTATTTGAATATACCTTTGATTTTACTTCTTCTTCATATTTTAAGTTTAACAAACAGTTGTATTCCTTACATTTATCTTTTATACATAAATAGACAAAAATATTAAAACGTATAGACATCATGCATTATTAGACATAGAAACTACCTTATGACTTTCACTTAACGTCAATAGTCTGAATAATCCTAATAAGAGAAGATCTTTAAATAACTATCTCAAATTACAAAACTCCCAAGTAATATTTTTACAAGAAACCCATTTGATACCAGAAGATATCTCTAAACTAGACTCTAAATCCTTTTCTATTCTAGTTTAGAACACTCTCAAAAAAAGGGGGGAGTTGCAATATTATGGAATAATAAACTACCTAGACCAAAAATATTAGATACATACCAAGATAATAAAGGTATGATAGCTTCAGCTATTATAGAATTTAATAATAAAATATTCACCTTATTTAATATATACTGGATTCCTGGCTTTGGATTCAAATCAGCACAGCAATACACAGACCACATCTTACACTTTTCTAAGGGTAATATCATATTAGCTGGTGATTTTAATTGCATTTTTGATAGCAAAGACTACATTTATTTGTAAAACAAAAATTCATCAATGGCTAGACTATTGAAAGAATTTTCTGATTCTCTACTGCTGAAAGATGTAAATAATTATGCAAACCTCAAATCACTTTTCTATACGTTCTATTCACATAGACATAATTCATATTCAAGGATAGACAGAGTTTTTATTTCCAATAACTTAGTTGACTCTTTAGTGCAAAGGTGATCACAAGTCCCCTATCTGACCATAATTCCATAACATTTGATATATATATTTGCACAACCTCTAATGTACAGATGAAAATGATCCCAGCATATATTACTAAACTGAATGATTTTAAAGCCTTCATTTCTGAAAAAGTACATAACTTCATAGAACTTAACACAACTAATAATACATCCAAAGTTTTCAACTGGGATGCAATGAAGTCCTACTTATATGGTAGGATAACTGATTGGTATACAAAGAAAAGAATTATATGGGCTAGAGAATTAAAAGAAATACAATCTAATCTTGACAAACTGAATCTTGACCTTTTAAAAGGCAAAGAAGACAAAGATGAAAAAAGAAATAGATACTTTAAACAAAAAGTATCTTGAAATATTAAGTCATAAAACTATGATTAGTTTAGAGAAATTCAAACTTATTACTTTTTCATCTATTCCTAGATCCATGAATATTCTAGCCAACAAAACTAAAAGATTAAATAAATTTAACTATATTAATGAACTTTTCTCACCACAAAAGAAGAAAATGGTCTCAGGTTTACATAATATATTAAACAAATTTAGATCATTTTTTCTTAATCTAAGCAAGTCTACTGAATTAATAAATCCTAAAAAAGACATACAGACATTCATTAATAAAAATTCAAAGAAAAAATTAACAGAAGAGCAAGCTAAGTTACTCGACAGGCAAATTACTCTTAAAGACATTCAACTGCAAATTAACCAACTTAAACAAAACAAGGTTCCGAGCAATGATGGCATTATCCCAGAAATTTATAAAACTTTACCTAATAATGCTCTCACTATTTTACATGCCATTTTTAACATAGTACAAACTAAAAACTTCATCCCACCATCATGGAAATATACTTTTATAACCCCTATCCTAAAACAGGATAAAGACTCCACCAAATGTAGCTCATATAGATCTATTTCCCTATTAAATACAGACTACAAAATGTTTGTCTATATATGCTAATAGACTCAAAAAGTGTCTTCCTAATCTAGTAGAGGTGGACCAAACAGGCTTCATAATAAATAGAACTTCTTATGACAACATTAAGATAATATTAACCTAAATTGAATCAGTAAATGATCTTAAAAAACAATTTAACTATAATTAGCTTAGACATAAATTGCGCCTTTGATGCAATTAATTGGGATTATTTATTCATCCTTTTGGGGGAACTTAATTTTTCAAAACATTTTATAAACCTTATCACTCAATTATATAATGGTTGTCAAGCATACATCAAAATAAGTTCTAACTTCTCTCAATTTATACCAATAGTAAAAGCACTAAACAAGGTTGCCCACTATCTCCCCTTTTATTCACCTTAATCATGGACCCTTGGGCCAACATGATAAGGGATAACACTAACATTATAGGATATTTATTGGGTTTTAATGAAACATCAAAAATACAAATGTTTGCGGATGACATATTGATTACATTGGGTGGTAAAAACCCATCTTTGTTAGAATTATTTAATAGCATGGAGATTTTCCAAAAAAACTCAGGCCTTAAATTCAACCATAAGAAAACACAAATCTTTTAGTTGGTCAAAAACAATTTAATATACATGACAATTTCAAGAAATATGTAGCACAATCTCAACAAATAACATATTTAGGCATAATTATTGCTAACAACATAAAACACATTATAAAACTGAATTTTAATAAAAGTATTGCAAACACAGATAATTTAATAAATAGATGGTCAAAAATAAAATTCTCAATGGATGAGGAATTATCAATTATAAAGATGATATTACTTTCTAAAATTTTGTATATTATTCAGTCCATTTCTATACCCCCAACATATTTAGTAATCAAAAAGTTTAATACAATGATTAAAAAATTCCTTTCGCACCCAGTTAAATCTAGAATTTCCCTATCAACCCATATGTACAGCTGGGATAATGGAGGTATAGCTCTACCCAACCTAGAACTTTATTCAGTTTCTTCAGTAATCAAATCAATTACTCATTTGGTGGATAGTAAATATTCAGCAAAATAGTAAGATTATATAATTTGTCTATCCCAATGTCCAAGAAATACAAATGATACTCATATGTTACACTTAATGAACAACACATTTATTTGGAGATTGAAAGAATATTTTTTTACCACCATACCCAAACATTTAAATCTAATTACATAACTTTAATTTTAAGGTCTTTTAAAAATTTCACCCTTAGGCATAAAGAATATAAAAGCTGGATATTTCTTATTTTCCCCATTGCCTATACTCATGGGATAATGTTTACTACAGATTATCAAAAAATGTCACTATTCAAACAAAAGCATCTGATAGCTTGGCATCAATTGATGCGCAAACACGAATTAAAAGCACTTAATACTTGTATAGAAGAGAATAATCTTGACTCATTACTATGGCTAAATCTACAAGAAGCTAGGAAACACATCAAGGATAAACTCGACCTAATCCCTAGACTGATACAGTTTTTAACTCTTTTTACTCAACAGAACAATTCACCAAAATTAATATTTCACATATATATAAAACAATAAAATTAGACTTAGATACTTATACAGACAATTATTGGAAATTCTTCACCATCACTAACACATATCCTTCAAATAAATTAAATATTCTTCAATCTGCTGGTAAAACTACATCTTCACATAAATGGAGAATATTCACTTGGAGATTTTTAAACAGATCATTTCTCACATGATATAATATCAACAAGATAACTAAAGAAAGCATTTTATGCTGGAGATGTATGAAAGAAATCAATGCAGACTGGACACATATATTTTATGAATGCTCACTTTTAAAGAAATTTTGGGAAGACATTAATAATTTCTTACAAGCAATTTTTACAGATAACTTTATAATTACTAAATCACTAGCTTTATTTAACACTCCAATTCCAAACTGTGTAAAAAACAAGCAAATATTCATTCTTGTGGTCTGTTTTATCCATTGCCAGGAAAGAAATCACAAAAAATTGGAAATTTTCACATATTCCATCTTTTTAAAAATTTTAAAGATCTTCAAAAGGATGTTTCTAAACTCGAAATGTTGACAATTAGAACTAGATCTTCAAGGAATACAACAACTTATAAATATTGGAAGAGTATAAATGAACTACTAGTAAACCAATAACCTGAATGTAAAATCAAATCTTTTTTTTTTTCTTTCAGCTTTACAGTAAGATTGATCCTTATACAGTGAACATCTTTGTAAATAGTTTGTTATTCGTGTTCATTATACCATTCTTTTTTTATTTTTATCTAATGTATCATAAAATTCTACACAACTATTTTAATAATAGTGTATATTTCAGTTTTGATTTCAATAAAAACTTTATTAAAAAAAAAATCAGCTAAATAAGTTTTATTATTTAAGGAAGCTCCAGTATGTGTCAGCACAGAAAGTCCTACATGCTACACAAAGAAAGACC
This sequence comes from Protopterus annectens, assembly GCF_019279795.1. Classification (NCBI taxonomy): domain Eukaryota; kingdom Metazoa; phylum Chordata; order Ceratodontiformes; family Protopteridae; genus Protopterus; species Protopterus annectens. Next base: position 1,032,586,362 of record NC_056737.1, read on the forward strand.
ACAAAGGTCCCTGATGGAAAAGATTGCTGGCTTAAACAACACTAATCTATCAGGAAAGATGGGAAATGCTGTCTGTTTTCTATATCTTATAGACTACTGAAAGAAAAGCAAGGTCTTGCCTTCCAAGCTATTACAGACCTAACAGTCTAGGACCTTCTGTAGCTCCATAAACATATAATCACACAAATATCAGAACTAGGGATTTAAATCATCACAAACTGATAAATAAATCTAGGTGAAGAGATAGATTCATTGCACAGTGCCTCCACACCTTTGGGAATGACTCCCACTGCATACTAAGCAGTGTGATACTTTATCGTTTTTCAAATGGAAACTGGATGCTTGGATTGCTATTCACAAATTCAGGTCTGGCTCTCCTCAAAGAGGCTTGGTCTGAGATTTGGTACTGGCAAAGTGTAAATGGCTGTAGAATTAATTTGCTTTGTAATTCCTATGACTCGCTTTATTTTTGGACTTGCCCAGTCCTACCAGTTTTCTCCATTCTGCATATCTAGAAAAATGTAACCAGTATGTTACAATACTGTATTCTTAGTTTGTTTTTCAATATATTCAAAAAGGAGGATGTAGGTCCTTACTGACATTTAATTGGACTGCTCCTACTGTATTAATTCAATGTTCTCCTTCATTTCTTTTGATGTTTTTTCTCATATGTGATGTCTGCACAATGTTCAATTACAAGCAATTCTCATGCCTTTATCTCTTATTGGAGCATATTAGATAACTATGTGCAATTGACATTATTATCCCTGGATAACCTCCTCTGTTGTACTGACAACTTCCATGGGATTTTTTTTTTTGATGTGACCTAACCATATAAATTGGAAATATCACTTCCTTATACTTGTCAGAATGTCTCATTCCAAATTTCCAAATGCCTATGCAGCTGAAACACTGGTATATCCAGAAGGTGTCATTTGTGTGTGTGTGTGTGTATATATATATATATATATATATATATATATATATGTATACATATATATATATATATATATATATATATATATATATATACATATATATATATATATATGTGTGTGTGTGTGTGTGTGTATATATATATATATATATATATATATATATATGTATAGATATATATATATGTATATGTAGATAGATATATCTGTATATGTATTATGTATGCATATATATAGATATAGATATATATATAGATACACACACACACACACACACATATATATATATATATATATATATATATATATATATATATATATATATATATATCCAATGGGCCTCTATTATAGGAGGTTTATGGTATTGCACAGTGGAGATTTTAGCTTAGCTGTGTCTTTCTTGGAGTTTTTACTGAATGGTTTCTTTGTGTGAACCTTCAGCCATATACCCAGCAGAAAGCCGCTTTTTTGAGGTTTTAGTAGAGAAAATCCCATTAACAGATTACTTCCTTTTTATATTTTTGTAACATATGACAGTCACTTCATCTTATGATATTGCTTTAATAGCTTTGTTTGTTAATACCTTGCACTACCTATAGGTCCATTACAGGTCCTGTTACATGTCTGGCCAGGTTTAATCTCTCTAGGTATTTGCTGTATCTCTTTACTATGGATTTCGGAATTAAAATACTCCCTAAACTGATTTTCCATCTCATTCAACATGTCTAATTATTTTTGGTTCCTGCTAATTCCAAACTTTGGTTACTCATGGCTTTGCCTGTAATTTCTTCTGATTCTCTGCATCCTTTGAACTACCATGTGCCACCCATTTCTTAAGCATGCGGTGCAAGTTAATATGCAAAAATATAACAATTTCTGGTTATTTACTCATATATGCTCATTATAAATTAAGCATTCCTACATGTCTGGCACAAAATCACCAAAGTTAAATAAAAATCAATGTGAGTGTAGATTTAAAAAATGTTAAGGCCATCATGTTCTCTGTGCTAATGAGAAGAGAAACAAAACACAATCCTATGTAGCTTAACAACAAAAATTCCACCTGTAATCATACATAAAAATGAATCAAACTAAAAATATGTCAGTGTAAAAATGTTTCCATATTACTTACACAAACTGTTTTCTAATATAAACAGTGATATATATATATATATATATATATATATATATATATATATATATATATATATATATATGCATCCATCTATGAGCACATAGTTGCAGCATATTCATGTTCAGTGGATCACTAAGACACATCTGGACAATACAGTTAGTGAGGAGAGGTGTAACAGAAGTGAAATTCTGTAATGCAATGGCATTATCTTAATTTTTTAAAATATTATCACTATATAATAGTAACACAGTATGTTAATTTATGGGTAAGCAGTGAGTTACTCAACTAAGTCATGTTATACAGCATAGATATAGCATATGCTGTTTGACAATTATAACACATATTTTTGTAAAATTTGCTTTCCTTCCTTTGCATTCTTTTCTTCAAACTATTTACTGTATAACAAAATAAATAAATAAATCATTATTGCAAATCTGTTTATTTATTGTAAGCAATAGGTGAAATTATTTTGTCTTGGAATTAAAGATCCTTCTAAGGATTCATTTTACCTCATACAGAAACACTAAACAGAGATATAATTTAAGAAGAAACAAAAAAGCACATTAATTTATATGCCGTTTAACATCTTATGCTTTACAAATCAAAATGTTTCCGAAGAACACTTCAAGTTAGCCGTACTGAGCTGGGCAGTTCTGTACTTCAGAATATATTTAGTTTCTGTTTTTCTAAAGCTTGTCTAATGTACCCATCAGTGTTTCTCAGTGTCAAAACAACTGGGTCTATATTAGAACATTGAATATTTAACAGTTTGAATCACTAAAGGTCGACCTTTAGTGATCGAACTGTTAAAACATACAATGTTCAGAAAAATAAATAAATAAATAAATGGTGTAGGCAGGGGGGAAAGCCCCCTGCACCCCCCACCCCACTAGTTAAATATACTAACTCCGAGACCGCACTACATTGAAGTAAACGGAAATCTCCCCTTACGGAGATTTCCATTTACTTGTTCGATGTTCGACAGTTTTGCTATTCTCGTGTCGACAATGTCAGATTTGACATTGTCGGATTTCGAGCATCTAATATAGACCCAAAACAACCTTTTGGAGAGCAAAACACTTACACGAGGCTAGATTGGTTTTATGTACAATATTACTAAGGACTGCTGCTCCACTTAGATGGATGCCGCTTAAGCAATCATTCATATCTTCATAAATACATACCATGCTTTGACCATTCTGAAGCTTTATCATATGTAAAAAAAAATGCAATCCCAATGTTATATTATAAATATCCTTTTGCTAAGGGAGTTAACCATTATCCTTAACATTAAGACTGAAATCTTTAATCAGTCACATCTATTCAGATGTGATATTCATACAGTCCTCAAGGTCTCTTATGTCATGACTTAGAGCCTGAGGTTTTGATTTATTATATAAAACTGTTATCTCGGTGAGTAAAGGTTTTATAGGAGGTGAATTTTTTTTTTTTTTGAGAAATCTTTGAAGAGATGTTCCCATTGCTGTGAAGATATTGCTTTGAACCCTTTTACTCATGGTTTCTAAGTTAAATGACTGAAAACATAAAAGGCGAGAGCCATTTCAAGAAATACAATGAAAACAGCACAAGACTGAACAAAATAATTCTGACAAAATTTATGCACGGGCAAAGGTACCTTGCATCCTTCTTACCCTCATACAGGATTGTTCCAGTTCTGCCTTTCTAATACAATCAACTGCAAGGGTGCTGAGGTTATTTACTTGATATATGAATGGAGTATATATTTTTTCTGAGTTCAGTTCAATAAATTGTAATTTATCCACCTAAACGTAATATAAACAGCTATAACATACAGATGTAGTTTCTAGATATTCTTGGTCATCTTTCAAAGGTTTGTATCTTTCTTACTTTAAGACTCGTTGCATAGACTTGCCAGTGTGCCTACCAAAGTAACCTCTTTAGTCTCTCACCCTACAGTGAAAATATTTCTTACAAGAGTGTTGCACTTTAATCTCCAAATAAACCTATTTTTCCCAATTAAAACCTTAATTTTCTCTTCTTTTGAGGTTGAATATTTGACTTTTTCAAAGTCTTTTCTTGAAAGACTATTCTTTTTGTGAGTTTTCGATCAGGGTAGAAAGATTTTGCAATTGCAGCCTATATGTGTTCAGAACCTTGTATGGTATTTCACAAAGGTGGGCTAGCTTTAGCTATTAGCCCACCATTTATGCCTAAACATACATGTTCTATGAGAAAACACAATGGGGTAATTCAATAAGGCCTACACGGAGCTATTCTCTGTGCAGGAATAGTGTTAAAGCTCAGACATGGAATCAGGAGGTCGAGCAATCCAGGAAACAAGGCTGGGGGCCGTGCACGAGCCTCCAAGCACTGTTCCAACATGGAGGTGACCACATCATGCAAATGACCTCATTTGCTGGAGAAAACTATGCAAATGAGGTTAATTTGCGATCCAGGAAGCAGACAGGCATCCGTGTAGGAGCCATGTCTGCAGGAGAAATGTATGTGGTTAGTAACCATGTACTGAGATGTAAAACTAAAAAAGGGGACAATGACAACTCAAGTAAAAGCATGCATTAGGTGCAGCAGGCATGCCAATGGCCAACACAATGGCCACTGGCAATTAAAACCAATGCAATTAATGAGAAATCAAAGTTTTTTTAACACATATGACAGGTTTAAGTGGTGCACAGTGATGTGCAAACATAATAGATCATAAAAGTAAAATTAAAATAGCAAAATATGAGATATAAAGCTATTGAAGTTCCCCATTATACTGTCTAGTAGGCAGAGTCATACCATGTCAGGTTATAGTGGTTGCTAAGGACATAGGCTGTGGAGTTGTGCAGTAACTAGGGTATACATAATTAAGTGTATGTAAATGAGCTAAATTTAGTGAATAGCAAAATAGGCCACCATGTCTGCAGGTACCTAACTGTGTAGGGGCTATAACGTGGTAGTGTAGGCAGAAGAGGCAGCTGACATGAAAAGGGGGTTTGCCATGCTTTGTGTAAGCACATTGGAGCTCAGTGGCTCCTGTTTGCACTCAGCTAAGCACAGCTAAAGGGGGGTCTGAGGCTGCTAAGCTGTGCTTAGCTGGTCAAAGAAATGCTGAGCATGTTCATGCACAGGGGAGGGCCCTTTCTGCTCTGCAATGTTTACACTAGCTCCATGGGATTGTGAGGAGCGCTGTGGTGCTTAGAAGTGGAGGAAATTGAAAAAAAAACAAAAATAAAAGGAAATAGCTGAGAAAAGCAATCAACTATAAAATGACTAAAAAACCCTCTGCCACTCACAGTGGCCCATTCAAACCCCTCAGTAATGTAGCTGGTAGTTGGAATATATCATTGTCAGCCAATCAGACAGCTGCATCTGCAGCACACCAGTAAAAAGTATGCAGAAACCCTTCAGACTGATTTTCACACTTACTCTGCACCATTGGAGTGCACACTGACAAAATGATAGGGGCTGCTGCTGCTGCTTTGCTACATTTCTATGTGCTACAAGCTAAGGGCAATGATGAGGATGATGCTGACCACCAGCCCAGACTGAAAAGGAGGAGAATGTTCAGACCCAGGGTAACCTTTCAGGAGCTAAATGAGCAAGAGATAGTAGAACACTACAGGGTTGACAGGGACATACTACAGCAACTCACAGAGCTCTGCCACCCACACCTCAGACCCAGAGCCAACAGAGGGGATCCCCATCCCAGTGGAAATAAAAGTACGTGTAGCCTTAAGAATACTAGCAACAGGTACTTTCCAAAGACCTAATGGGAACATCATCACCATGGGGATCTCACATGCATCTCCATCCAGGGTACTATACCAGTTCCTGGATGTCATGCTAACACATACCACTGAGCACATTTATTTCCCCAACACCCCTGAGGTGAGGACCAGCAATATGCATCTCTTCCACCATGTAGCATACTACCAAGAGGTACTGGGTGCCATAGACTGCACTCATATGCACATCAAAGCACCACCAGGTGAGGAGGGCAGCGTCTACATCAACTGCAAGGGCTATCACTCCCTCATCTGCCAGGTTGTGTGCAATGCCCAGGGCATTATCATGTGCTGGCAGCCCTGGCAGTTATCACGACTCCTACATCTGGCACACCTCACAGCTAGTGGGGAATGCTGGTTACGCACTGGAAGTGTCGATGATGACACCCATCAGAAATGCACACACACACACACACACACACACACACACACACACACACACACACACGCACACACACTGAAGAATGCCATAATGAGGCACATGCACAAACTAGGAACATCATACAATGTGTGTTTGGGCTGCCCCAGTCATGGTTCTGCTGCCTTTACATATCTGGCGGAGGCCTGCAGTACTCTCTAGCCACATGTGCACACATGTTCATGTATTTGGCATGCTACATAATATGATCCTGTGGAAACAGCTGTAGCAGGTACAGCCCCCACCACTGCCAAGGTCCGCACAGGCACAGGGGGACTCGGAGGATGAACACCCTCAGCCTGTCCCTGTAGGCAGACATAGGCATGCCCAGTATGCCCTGGCCTTGACAAAGAGTCAATGCATAGCACATACACTGACACCCTAGTGGCCCAGGGAATGACACCTCACTTAGTCTCACATACACACAATAAAATGGATGCCAGCCACATCCCACTACCTATACCTTACCATATATAGGCCATGTACTGCCTGCATCCGACAGAGTCACCTCTGAAGCACTGTCCTCCCAACTGCTGCTTGCACAAGGTAAGTCACTGTTATTAACAATAAATGAATGGGGTAGTAAACTGTCATAGCATAAGTATGGTATTGCTGCATGTATGCCTGTGAATGGTGTGGGTTACTAGGATAGCAGCAGACAATAGACAGCTATATCGGACAACAGCAACTCTCACCCAAATACTGGCTGACCCACAATATGCAGTAGGCCTAAAGCCAGCAAAATCCACTGTGCTATGTAAGGCACTTACAAACAGTGGGGTCAAAGGGCAAAAACATGGACATCAATGTTGGAGTCCCATACATAGCTCTAATCCACTTACAGCAAGAAATCTGCATAAAGAAATGTGGGGCAATGGCTCCAAAACAGGGACAAATCACAAATATTGCACTTACAAACATAGAAAGATGATAGAATAACAGCTGTTGCAGTAGCATGAATTCTCTGAAGGTCAAGAAGTCTGAAACTCAAATGTCTGTCATTACTTTCTGACTTCAGTCTGTAATGAATTCACCATTATTTGCCACACAACCACAATTTTATGAGGAATGGACCCAAAGTATGAGCTAAACCTCTGCACAGACTGTGAAGATGTGTACACGTGAGAGGTATACCCCCCTCAGCACACCCATGTTCACATAGAACTGCAATAACA
>NC_056737.1:1032598794-1032721294 GCF_019279795.1 Protopterus annectens
GAGATAGCAAAAACACATGCTGGAGAGTCAGATTTGGCTCCCAGAGGCTGCCCTGTGTCAGGACTACACTCTCCAAACATGTCAAACACACTACCATCCATACCCTCATCAACTGATTCAAGGTTGAGTGGATGGGAAAAACAACTGTCCCTGGGGTTCAACCTGTGTCCAGGGACAACAGGTGCTGATCAATGATTCTGTTGGGGATAAAGTAATGGGTAGGCATGTAAGGGACCCAGCGCCAGTACTCTAGTAACCTTCTCTGTATCCATGAACCTGTTATCCTACGGAATACCCAGATAACATGTATGAAGGTTAGCTGGCTGTATCAAGGGTATGCATGCAAGGTTATGCTGTCTGCCCCCATTGTCCCTCACACACTGTTACACGTATACTCACCTAGGTAAACATGCACATATACAGTCGTACCTTGAGGATGAAAAGGTCTCTGTGTTTCCACTCCCCCATGCTTGGCTTCGGTAATGGCAGCAGCTCCCCAGGATGTACACACACCGACACCTGGAACAGAAACAGAATAAGGTCTGTGAGACAACAGTCAGTCAGCAGTACTAACAGCAATAAAGCATCATAGCACAAAGGTGCATACACTTCAATGTGTACCCATGACAATTAGCAGCAGACAGCACCTTACACGGCAAAACAGTACTACACTACACACTGGCATTACCTGTACTATATTCACCCTGTGCATCAGACACATATTAGCTTATCCCTGCGTCAATGGTATGGGTAACAGGGATGTGGTACAGGTATCATCACATGCACAAGGTGTGGTGTGGGGTTGCTAAAGGCCTAGACTGGGACATACAGTTGACATCATGTGTGTTTGTGTGTCTGGAGGGGTGGTGTTCAGCTGGGCCATGGAGAGGAGCTGTGTGTGTGTGGTGGTGACCTGCATGTGATAGTGATGTGTGAGTGTGTGTATGCACACAGTTAAGCCATGTGCTAGCCCAACATGAGGGTATGTTGGACAGCCACGAAACGTACATGGCAAGATGTACACTTCACCATCTCTGGCCACAGACAGGGAACTGGTCTTGCCAAGAGTGCCACTGGTACCACCTTGCCCAAGGTCAAATGCAGTACTACTTCTTGATGGTGACTGCTGTCTGCTGGGTCCGTGTCCCTCACAGGACCAACCAGGACCATGTGCCCATGGCCTGCTACATTGTGGTGTGGACAACACCCTCCCTTTAGTAGTGCTGGTGGTACTTCCACTATGGGAGTGTGAATGTGCATGGCCATGTGGGCTCTCTCAGCTGATGTTGTTGCTGACCTACGTCCACATGTCCAATGCCCTACTCCCAAAACATGTTCATGTACAGACATTGCATGGTTAAGGACTGACAATGTCTCACCCCACCGTCTATCCATGACATCAGCGAAATGACATACTCTATCACCAATGCCGTGAAGGGTGTCATGCATACCAGGAAGTGTTGCGTCTATCTGGTATACCATTTGCAATGTGCTTGTGCCTCCATGATGGACAAAAACATGTGTCAGGTGACATGTGCTGTGACACCTCTGACAGGGGCTGGATGGGCAGCAGTCCTCCTTCAAGCACTCCTGTCAATCTGCCTGTGTGGGACCTTGCCAGCTCTCTGGCTATGGCCAGTGTCTACAGTCACAGATGCCATAGTCACCACACTGTCCTGTTCGATGCCACCACCCTCCGACTGTCTGATATCTGTGACTGCTGGGGACCAGGTTTGTGTGGGCATAATGACCGTGTGTGTGTACATTGGGGGTGGAAGTGGGATGTCAACCAATGGCAATGATTCAGCCCCCAACAACCCCACATGTGCCTCACTATGGCCACCACCATCATAATCAGAATCCGATGAGACACTGACATCAAGTTGTGAGGGGGAGAGACCCCAACCTCCATGTTTACCTGTGAGGGGAAGACAACGTAAGTAAAGTACTTAAAAGGACCATGAAAGACCAGTATCCAAAACGTTTATTGCACTCTGACGTCTCGGCAAACTGCCTTCAAGGACTAAAAACACTCAAACACCTGCCTATATATACAAACTCAGTTACAACTAATTACATCCAATTACACAATTATTAACATCACTCAGTAGATGAAAAACCTCCACTTACATTCTAAGTTCAACCAATATGGAAATAAAGTGTTAAATTTTGAAATATACATGGATTATTTATACAATAAAATATTTTATAGCCCCAGTTCCATGTTGAGTATTCCACCTTTTCCAATATAGTGGCTTGTAACCCTGTCAACTTCCCTCCATGCATTTCATTACAATGTTCTGCCACTGAACTTTTTTATTTTTTACAATGTCCCTAACATGTTCCATTAGTCTCACTTTAAAATACCTTTTACTTTCTCCCACATAAACTTTCTTACATGGGCATTTGAGGGCATAAACTATGCCCTCAGTTTCACAAGTATAACTCCCTTTTATATTAAAATTTAAACCATTAATACTTTATTCACACACTTTACATTTCCCACATGGTTTTGTTCCATACTCACTAGGACCTTGTACAAGGTTAATAGGAGGACTTACAAATCTACTTCATTTTAGGCATCCTGTTAACCCATTGTTAAAAATCCTTCAGAGAAGTTACAAATTCCCATTAATAATTGACCCATAAATTCTACTATTTTAAAGCTCAAACAACTTTAAGTAGGAACCAAATTAAATGCCTTCCTTCTTATTTTCAATGTCTTCCCTCAACCCGTGTCTAGTTGATTTTTGCCTCTTGTTAACATATTGACTAATTCATTTCTCCCAACAGTTTTCCAACATTTCACTATCATAACCTTGGGAATCTAAACATATGGACATTAAATTAAAAAAAATATATATTTAACAAATAGAAATACCCTAATTCAATAACATACTCTGACTTTGGGCTATTGCCCAGAAAAAAATCTGAGTGATTCTATCCCAAAATTATGTTGAATACTGGTATACAAACTCTTACCATCCAATGTAACCCAATACATATTGGGCTTCCATTGGATATGTATGATTTTATCAAGAAAATCAGACATCCTTAATATACGAGGGAAGTGTTTGAACTTTAGGCAATAACTGAAAGTGTAACAACTGCCCTATCTCACACAGAAAATATTCTCTTCCCAACACTATCGGGCAGGCTGGAGGATTTGTTGCATCCTTATGTACTTTAGGTAAACAGTAGAACTGGGCCATTTTACAACCATCTACATTCAACTTCTTTTTCACATCGTCATGTGTAAAATAACCGAATCTTACCCCTTTATCCAACAAATCATAATATTTGTTTATCGCTACCTTGTATACACTAAATGTTACTTTTTCATAAGTAATTTCATCATTCAAATGTTCAAAACACATATTTTGCATATTGAGAATAATGCATTATAACCAATTTATTTCCCTTGTCTGCAGGTTTAAATATTAGCTCACTTTTTTGACTCAACAATAAAGCATTCCATTCATTTTAGTTAAATTATAAACCACATTATTTTTATGCTTGTTAAAAAATATCAGTTCCTTTTCCACAGCAGAATTCAGAATAGTACTAAAATGTTGTGCCCCTTCATGACTAAACAGTGGAATAAATGCATTTTTACTTTCTATTTACTTGTATCTGATAAATGTTATGCATTTACCTAATTTCAGAACAACATGGATAAAAACTACGTCCAGTTAATGTTGCTAGTACTATATGCCTGTGAGATACGTGAGAAGTGGGAGTATGTGATGGACCTTCACCTAACACACAGTGCACCCGTGTACACAGTAGTAATGCACCCCTGTATAACACAGTGACTACACCTACACAAAAGTACATGCCAGTATGTTACGGCTCCTCCAAATAGGGTCCTGTGATAAACAATGTGATGCACTGCAGTGAACCCCACCACAAGTGAACATGCACATATTGCACTGTGGCTAAGCTTAACAGTTGTGTGCATGGGAAACTGGCTGCCCTTAACATGCCTAGGATATAGGTGAGCCACAACATGACAGTTCCACACTCACTGGCTTCAGGTTGATGTTCCTCAGCCACACCAGGGGGACCTATGGGGTTGTGGGGGTGAGTTATTGTCAGCACACACACATCTGGCATTGGTACAGGATAATATGTGCATTTATGAACATGTACTCCTAAAAACATCACCATACTCAAAAGTACATTTACCATCTTATCCCGCAACAACACTATCATCTCAGCTGAATCTAGTACTAAATTGCTAGGTGTTACAATAGATGATCAGCTTAAGTTTGATCTCCATATTACTAACTCGGTAAAAAGAACTCATCAGAAACTTAGACACCTTTTTCGTAGCAAGAATACTTAACTAACACTGCCCAAATAACTCTCTCCCAGACATTATTACTCCCAACACTCCTGTACAGCTGCCACATATTCACAAACCTAAATTCTACACTTATTTCCAAGCTTGAAACTACCTATAATAAGATCACCAGATTTGCAGCTAACCAAACCTACATGTCACACCACTGCTTAGCAATACAGCAACTAGACTGGCTAGAATTCCCTCAGCTGCTCAAACTATACCAACTACAAATCATCCACTCTATCCTCTATCTACCCTCCTTCTGCCCAGCCTCTCCACTATCATATCCAAATATTCCCTTGCTAGGACGCTACATGGCTCAAATCAAGAATTATTAGACATCTACAAACCCAAAACCAAAATAGACTGCCTTCTCTATAACTATAACCCAGCTATATCCTGGAACTAACTCCCCTTGGAAATAAAATCACTCCAGCATAGAAAAAGTTTCAAATTAGCCACAAGGAAATACCTAAAAACAAAATGGTCTTGCCACTGTAGCCAACCATCCTGAAACCACCATCCTTTCTCCTGTTTCACTACCTCACTCTTAATGTATCTCTAACACTATTCCCCTGCCTCTTCTACCTCTTCCCTTCCTCTATCTTCAACCACACTTAATTCTTACAGTCTCAAACCAACCTACCTGTCTAGTCTGTCTCCTATACTCTACCTCCCCTACATCTCCTACTAGCCATTCTTACCTTTCTTGTTTCCAAACTCCTATACAACTTTAAATAAGCATCTGCCTAACTATTAACTCATGTTGCTCTAAGCAGCTTAAATAATATTGTAACTAGTCACATTTTCTTCTGCTAATTGTTTAAAACATTGTTTGTAACAACTCACATACTTGTCTACCAATTGTTAATACTCTGTATAACTGAATTGCCTGAGGAGCTTTTTTTCTCTCCAGGTCTCTGCTTGTAAGATCTTATAGCTGATTGTTACTACTATGTCATTAAAATTTAATAAATTGTTTTCTAGTCCAGAGGAGCTTTTCTCCCCGAGTCTCTGCTAAAAATGAGCCAATCGCTCAGCCAGACTAACCCAGTTAACAAATGTAAAATAAATAAATAAAATAAAATAAAATAAAAATGTACACTACAAGCTGTGATACTACCCAAATTGCTGACATTCACAATATGTGTACACGTGTGCATTACAAATCCCCATCCACAAATGCAGATTGACCTGACATATGCATACAGGTATGCAAAGACTGCCACTATGAAAGCTACAGTATTAATGTGATGTCCACTGGGGCCTTACCTGGATGCTACTTGGCTGTTGAATCTGTGCCACCCACCTCCACAACATATGTAGTCATGGTTTCCTGTCAAGCGGTGGCTGAACCAAGGTTTGCGAGGAATTCCTCAGTGGCTGAGAGTGGTGCTTGAGTAGCAGGCCCTCCACCTGTGCCAGCATGGTCCCTGGCCACAGCTGCAGCCCTTTGCAGTGCATTGTGAATGAGGTCTGTGGCATGGTGTTGGACCTGTTCATAGCTACGTGCCAGTGGCCTACATTGTTGACATTTGCTACCACTTCTGCCCACAGGGCAGTGTGTTGCTGCTGGTTTTGACAGTTCCTTCCCAACAGTACCGGGTGATGGAGTCTGAGGGCATCAATGATTGCAGCAGTCTCCTTTTCTGAGAAGGGTGGGTTCCGTCTTCAGTACATCCCACCTAAAAGACATGAACAGGGGAACACATCAGAGGACCACATACATTGGCCAGCATTATGTACAGACCCTACACATCCACTTTTGCCAGCACTATCCACCGCTAACACCCACATCATACCCCTGCCATCTATCAGCACAGTCTGTATGTGGGTATCAACAACATACTGGCATTACAGTAACCATACACTCGCAAACAACAAATGTAAATGCTCAGTAACCTGGGTCAATGAAGGCTGTCTTCCACATAAATCCACCACTACCAAAGAGCTTCCACCAACTGTTCTTTTATTATACACAAAAAAAACACAGATTTAGCGCTTTCATCTCCAAACCTGGAGACCTCATCAGAATCAATTCCAAAAGCACATTTCCTGTTCTTATATACTCAAGACAATTGAGTCACAAATTAAAAAATTGAAAAATTAACTAATTAATCAATAAAACAATAAATGATTCTGATGAGGTCTCCAGGTTTGGAGATGAAAGCGCTAAATCTGTGTTTTTTTTGTGTATAATAAAAGAACAGTTGGTGGAAGCTCTTTGGTAGTGGTGGATTTATGTGGAAGACAGCCTTCATTGACCCAGGTTACTGAGCGTTTACATACTGGCATTACAGCATGCATTGGCCCCCTGATCTTGATGTGTCATGTTCCCTGCAATGAGGACCATTAATGTGTATAATTCTCTGTTTGCCATTCACATCACACAGCACATGCAGCAGCTGGGGACATCACAGAGGTTCCCTACCAGGGAATAGCAGGCCATCAAACATCACCCGTACACCTATAGGCTATAAGGCCAACCCTCTACCTGGTTTCATACATACTCCTCAGCAGTGACTACACTCTGGCATGCCAAGCAATCACAGACTCCTCATTTCTGGGACTGCTACATGAGTGCAAGTCATACTCCACTCTGTTTACACACACACACACACACACACACACACACACACACACACACACACACACACAAACATACACACACACACTCAATCTCTACCTGTTGAGTGACCTGAACTGGCCCTGTTGGCATCTCGGATGTGTGTCCCATACAATCACCCTGCAGTGAAATGGGAACCCTGTCCACATCAGGCAGGTAGCTACCTACACCTTTTCAGGTGTAACCTGGTCAACTGGATGGTTAACAGCAGATACATCCTTGAGATACCACCTGTGTCCCTGTTGGATGCGGACATTAGCTGCTGCCTTGCATACCCATGGGCTAACATGTGGCCTCAGCATATGGCTGGTCAGGGTCCATAGCCTAGTAACATTGTATGGTACCAGGAATACTAGAAATGGCCTGGCAGCTGTGACAGACTGTGTTATGTGTCCACACACACCACTGCCATCGACTGCTGGGTGTCCCCTATGGGCAACATTACAGTACAATGTCATCCAGCCTACATCCCACAAATAGGTGAGTGCTAATACAGGTGCATGTGGACATCTTAGGAACATCTGAGGTACACAATAATAGAGACCAGTGCATATATGTTGTAGGGTGACCTCCTCATAGATTTCTGACATCTGAAGTACCCAGATGTTTTTGGAATGTGTACATATGCCTGAAAGATGTAGACCGCCCCGCGCCCCCCCCCCCCACCCCCGCTAGACAAATGTGTATTTCTGGACACCAGTTGGACAATACGTGATGGTTGTCCACAGACTTTGGGGAATGAGTCTGTGACAGGGGACACAGTAATGGTACATGAATATATTTGTTAATGGGAAGGGAGGGTTATTTAAGGAGATTACTAGCTTGTGTAACTATTCATTCTGATGAAGTCTAAGGACAAAAACGCATGTTATTGTTTTGTGGCGTTAAATAAATCATTTTGGTTCACCGACCTGAAGAGGCATTTTGTTTGCTGGTTCTGCAAGTGCTTTGGTTTCTAGCGATTTTGGTACTGTTTCCAAGCATTTTTCCTTCTCAATTGTGTTCATTGTTTTGGGTTCTGCATGGAAGAATTGAAGACCAGCATGGACTCTCCATTTGGACGAGCCAGCGACCTGGATGGTGTGAGCAATCGGCTCACAAGAGTGGAAGAACAGCTTTCCCAGTTACTGAGTATTCTCACACAGCATCACATTCCTTTTACAGCCTCACCCAATCCTAGTGGGGCTTTTGACAATGGCAGACCGGAGGCGTCATTACCAGGTAAACAGGAGGCGTTACCTCAGAGGGACAAACGCAGAGTTTTAGCCTTGGATCCTTCACAGGGGATGCAGTCCTTAAGAGGTCACAGGAGAGGGAACACAGAAAAAAATGACTCCCATGAACCTAACGGTGACTTAAGGGACAGCAGTTCCCAGACTGGACCCGAGAGTTCTAACACGCGTGAGGGAAAGGAAACAACTCACACCTCCCACCAAGGTGACTTTTTTTTGGATTTCAGCCGTATTGACAATAATGAAAAAGACTCTGAGTCTAAACTGGGGGGAGTCTTCTGTGCAGGGATGGTTAAAATCTAGATGTAACTTTTCTGTACCTAGTGAGGACACTAACCGAAGGTTCAATTTGAGCCAAGGTAACAATTATAGTATGAATGTGAGCCTGTTGTATGATTTAATGCTTAGATACAAATCTTTAAATATGGATAACTGTTACTTACAGGAATGTATTGGGAGGGTCATTGTGCCCAAAGGACTACATATTTACAAGTATCCAAATAATGTTAAAGAGGGTAGTGAGTTCCACAAAGAACTAATTAAGATTTTTAATCATTGTGGTTTGGATATACTGCGGGCCATCCTTAAAAATAATGAACGAGAAATGGACACATTACTCAATGATATAGAAAAAACTAATAATGAGATTCCCACTGATTTACTATTTACTGTGGAAGAAGAAAGATCCAAATACTTAAATGTGGAAGGAAAGATTGATGAAAAGTGTTCATTTTTATTTAACAGGAAATGTAAGAAGCTTGATAGGGATATAAAAGAATATAGGGAAGAACGATGTTACCCTAAACCCAAAAACATTTTTAAGCACCAGTACAGGAATCATACTGATCACGTGGGTGATGATTTACAGGAAGAAGATTTGGATAACCAAGAATGGGGTCACAGAGGGGGCTACAGTAATTATCCTTTTGGGGAAGCAATGGGGGGATACAACTTGAACGACCCTTTGGATTTTCCCACACTGAGGAGATCCAAGAGGATAAAACAAAGAACCACCAGTCAACTACTACCCCAACAGGGGAGAATATTCGAACAGGAGGAGATACTAACCTCGATTAGCCCCACTCGTAGTTTGATACAAGACAAAGGTATAGTAGTTGAGGGGTACAGGCATAAGTACCACAATTTTAGTATATATAATTACAGTAGCCTGGACATCGACTGCACATACTTTTGTTTGTTTAGTAAAGGTTTGAAGTTTGTACCTAGTAACAAAAGTCAAATTACGAACGTTTTGATTGACTTAAAATTGTTTTTGAGAAAAAAGAATTTAGAATTGTTAATGCACCACGAAGAGGGGAGGGACATGAATTTGATTAAGAGAAAAAGTACTTTTAATCCACCCCTTCACTCCCAGTTAAAAAACTTAGAAAGGGAGCTTCGACAGGGTCTAAATAAGAAAAGAAGACAATATAATTTGAACAAGGAAGAATATGCCTTCCTGGATTCTTTAAGGAACAACCATCAAGTCAGGGTTATGAAACCCGACGGGGGGGGGGGTCCTTATGGACAGTATTATTTATTCAGGCAAGATGTTGGATATGTTAA
Source organism: Protopterus annectens (assembly GCF_019279795.1). Classification (NCBI taxonomy): domain Eukaryota; kingdom Metazoa; phylum Chordata; order Ceratodontiformes; family Protopteridae; genus Protopterus; species Protopterus annectens. The sequence continues at coordinate 1,032,608,567 of NC_056737.1, forward strand.
ACAACACAGACAGATATTCTAAAGTCTCATGTAGTGAGATTAATATAGCCCATAGGAAGACTGATTTCATTCTTAAAGAATTGGTTGATGAAGATATGATTAGTCAAGATACCTACCACTATTTAATTATGGACAAACCAATAGTACCATCTATTTTTGGTATACCCAAGGTCCATAAGGATGTGGACAACCCACCACTCAGACCAATTGTGGCAGCCACTGGGTATAAAACTTATCCCTTGTCCAAATTTTTGGACTTAAGTTTAAAAAGGGTCTGGTCTGAGCAGGCGGACATTCTGAAGGACTCTTGGAATTTTTTGAGAAGTATTAACAATGACCTATATAGTGACAAACTCATCTTTGTTACTTTAGATATCCAGGATTTATTCAACGTCATTCCTCCAAAGTTAGGGTTAGAATGGTTTGAAGAAGCTCTTAGTACCAAAGGAAGTTTTGATGAAAACAGTATCTTGGTGTTTATGGATTTAATGGAGTTGGTCCTAAGACATAATTTTCTGTATTTCGAGGGTGAGTTTTTTAGGCAGTCAAGTGGAGTAGCCATGGGGGCCAGTTGTGCCCCCATGTACGCAAACTTGGTATTGTCTATTTGGGAAGAGTAGTTTATTTTTCATTCTGTATATTCTCAATATTGGAAATACTATCGATGTTACCTGGATGATATTTGTATGTTTTGGATTGGACCTGAGGAGAAACTAATAGAATTTATCGAGTACGTCAATAGTACTACTGACTTCCTTAAATTCACCCATAGCTTTTCTGGGAAACACTTACTATATTTGGAAGTGATGATTTAAAAGATACCTGAAGTCAGAAAATTTAAGTCCAACATTTACAGAAAAGTGACTTTTTCAAACTCCTACTTGTTTTACACTAGTGCCCACCCTTTCAAAGAAAAGAAAGGAATTTTGAAAGGGCAGTTCATTAGGAGTAGTAGGATGACGTCCCTTGATAGGGACTTCGACTTAGAAAGTAAGAAACTGAAAGATATGTTTTTGAAAAGAAATTACCCCCTTGTTTTAATAGAAGAAGTAATGAATGAAATAAAAAATGAGAGGGGGGAGATTTTAGTCCCATTTTATGGGTATTGGAACACACTGTAATTAACATAGAGAATACCCCAACCCCAGATACAAATTGGAGTAGTAATTTCATTTTGAATTTTAGCAGTGACACTTATTTGGTTAAAGATATTATTTCTAGAAATTGGGGGAAGTTTGGGGACTATTCTGACTTGGACCTGTTATTCAAGGACCCCCTGAAATTCACTTATAGGAAGGGGAAAAATATTAAGGAAATGCTGGAATATAGAAAACCAAAGCAGGGTAGGCAGAAGAAAGGCACTTTTAAGTGTGGGGCTTGCTCCCAATGCTCACATGTTATACAGGGGGAGAGTTTGTATTTATTGGAGAGGAACACAAAGTTAGAAACCAACACATTCTCCAACTGTGACACCATGGGGGTCATATATATCGCCATTTGTAAACCCTGTGGAACCTTCTATATAGGGAAGAGCACTAGGAAGTTTAAGAGGCGAATATACGAACATCTCTATGACATTAGTAAGCAAGATACCAATAATGCACTATTCAGACATACCATACTTTGTAAAGATGCAGTTTTTTTTTTTTGTCATAGGAAAAATAGAACAAGACTCTCGAGGTGGTCCTTGGGAGACACCTATAGAGTACAGGTAACTATTTTGGCAGTTGAGTTTGGAGGCCAACAGCGAACCAGGTTTGAATGACTTATATTTCTTTAGCCCCTGTCCTCAAACTTAGATATGCTAAACTATAATGTTTTTATTTAGCATTATTTCTTGACCAGTAGATGGCAGTGTTCTACTAGTTTACCACGGTGGCATTGTTTCAACACAATTTTGGTGCAACACGTTTTATTTATTTATTTCTATATTATTATATTTGATGGCCTGCATTTTATGTATTTACATATTAGTTATGTGATTCATTGTTTTTGAAATCTGTTTTTAGAACCTGTTATTGCAATAAGTGACTGTTTGTTTTAGGAGTTTTTATAGCAGCATTTTGAATACACCACATTCAATTGTATTAAATGTTTCAGTTAGTTAATTGCTTTGTTAATGGGAAGGGAGGGTTATTTAATGAGATTACTAGCTTGTGTAACTATTCATTCTGATGAAGTCTAAGGATGAAAATGCAAGCTATTGTTTTGTGGCGTTAAATAAATCATTTTGGTTCACCGACCTGAAGAGGCATTTTGTTTGCTGGTTCTGCAAGTGCTTTGGTTTGTGGTGATTGTGGTGCTGTTTCCAAGCACTTTTTCCTTCTCAATTGTGTACATGAATATCTGGTACTGTATCCATTCCCTTACATTGTATGCTCAGTATATATGCACTGCTGCTGAGCCAGAGCCAGCATCCCCCCACTACTAGTACCTATAACCTGCTGTCCTGCTGCAGAGGCTCACCAAGTATGCTAGCCATAGGTGTCAGGCAATCAGATACAGGTGTGGAGTACACACTGACCTAGCCAGAGTATGTCAGGAATGATGAGGGTGACCTGGACAATCTGTGATTAATCCTGTATGGCACTGGTAGACTGAAAGGGGCTCAATGACGGTACATGATGTGATATGCTGGCAGTATGTACCAGTATGCACTATCACTGTGACACCCCTGCACTGGCCCAGTAATCAAGAAGCTTCAAACTTCACCATTAGCACCAGTGAAGGATGCACACAATGGGGGATGACAAGTATACACAGTACAGTACAAGTACCCTCCAGAGCACACAGAGATCACAGTCAGTCTGGGGCTGGTTTCTCCCTCTCTCCCCGGATCCCCAGTAAGACTCCGCACTGGCACAGCTATACAGTTAACATTTCAGCAGAGCAATCAAGACATAACCTCCATCACCCTCTCTGTCCGACCAGTGTTTCCTGTCCCTGCCCAAGTAGCTGACACACACACTTTGAGATTTTATTTATAAATTACACATACACACAGTCCTGGGAAAGGCTGGCACAGGTTTACTAGCTATGGCCCCTTCTGCCCAACTTAAAGGTAGTTCTGACTGCCACAGCCCAGCTCTTTATCAGCTATTGTAAGGCCCGTACCAAAGGGTGATGAATCCTACTGTGTTATGTGCCTATTATCCAAATGGTAAGTGTGACCAAGACCAAGGCTACTGGAGTGGGCTATACAGTGTCACCAAATACATATGCAAGTACTCTAAGAGCTTACTTTGTTCTATACAGACCAGACACAATTGCAAGGTTTAACTATATTTAATAATGACTAATAAAGGAACAAGACAGTACTCAGTCAGTACAGTAACTGCAGTGATCAGACTCAGGGGGAATAATTTAAGACAACATTGCAGGACAGTCTGAAATAAATACAGCAATCATCTAAAGTAATAGGTTCATAGGTTCATAGGATGATACTAGGCTATTGGCCCAGAGGCCCTTAAAAGCCTAGCCAAGAACTTCGCCCATATTCCTTGAAAGTCAGCACCTGTTTCCCCTGTCCAGCAGGAACACAGGTGGGATTCCATAGGTTCATAGGTTCATAGGTTTATACTAGGCTATCTGCCCTAAGGCATTTATAAGCCTAGCCCAAATTATTGTGGCTTACGCCACCCCTTATATGAAAAAATACTGTGCCCATTAGTTTGTTGTGCCTCTGTCCAGCAGTGACCCAGAGATGATTCCCGGGGTAAACCTACGATCTCCCATCCACAGGTCTAGATTTCTCTTGAACAGAGTCAGCGAGGTGCTCTGCCTCACATGGACCGGGATTTTATTCCACAGCATAGGGAGTCTCTGAGTGATAAATCTATCCCTCCAGCACGTCCTATTTATATCCGTGCTAAGGTTTAAGTCGCTTGCTCTAGTGGTTTTGGTGGATTTGGATTTTTTGAGGTGGAGCATGTCCATTAATTCCGGGTTGGACATGGCCTTGTATGTCAGGCACATGTCACCTCTGAGCAGACGGTATGCGACTGAATAGAGCTGGAGTTTCTTCAATCTGGCAGCATATGACAGATTTTGGAGTCCCTTTATCCTTTTGGTGAGGAACTTTTGGGGTCTCTCCAATTGCTGCAGATGTCGGGTGAGATACATCCCGAATGGGGCATTGTACTCGATCATTGGTCTGATAAGTGAAGAGTACAGGGGAACAATGACCTCACTAGATCTGGATGTGAATCCCTTCATGATCAGGTGGGCAATGTAGAAGGTCTTTCTAACCACTTTAGCAATGTGAGTGTCAAAAGAAAGGCCACTGTCAACCTGGGTCCCCAGGTCCCTGATAACCTCTTCTGTGCTTAGTGGATTGCCACCTATATGGTAGCTTGGGGTTACCTTGTTTTTCCCGAAGGGTATGACTATACATTTTTGGCGTTTAACTTCAGGCCATGGCTCTGGCACCAGCTATCTGTTTCCGTGAGTCCCTTCTGAAGGATATCAGTGTCCGATGCACTTTCCACTATGGCCCAGTTTGCAGTCATCTGCAAACTTTGTCAGCCAAAGTCCTCCCATGTTGGCCTGTACTTCTGAGAAGTAGATGCCAAACAATAGGGGCCAAGGACCGAGCCCTGTGGGACACCACTTGTGACCGGCTTGGAGTCTGACACAGCGCCAGCAACTCTAACCCTGTGGGTTCTGTCCTTAAGCCAGTTTGCAACCCATCTTGTGACATATGGGTTTACATTTAAGCTGGTAAGTTTTTCTACAATACCCGAGTGGGGTATTGTGTCGAAAGCCTTTGCAAGGTCAAGGTAGGCTGTATGGATTGCCTTTCCCTCATCAATGGCCTTGGTGACTATTTTGAAGAAGTCGACCAAGTTCAAAAGGCATGATCTTCCCTTGACAAAGCCAAACTGGGTCGGGTCCAATGTCTGCAAGTCCCCTATATCTTTGTTTATGAGCTCCATTATGATCCTCTCCATAGCTTTGCAGACTAGACTTGTTAAGCTTATGGGGCGGTAATTACCAGGGTCCGTAGAGGCGCCACCTTTGTGGAGTGGGACGACAGTTGCCGTACCCCACTCCTTGGGCACGTATCCTGTGGTAAGGCTGAGATTAAACAGCTGCCTTATGTGCGGGTTTAATTCCTCATTTAGCTCGTGTAGCACACAGCCGGGGACACCATCCGGTCCCATTGATGCTGTGTTTTTAGCTTTAGAGAGAGCAGCTTTCACCTGCGCATTTGAGATGTCCGGGAGGCTACACTCGGCTGGGATAGTTATCTCTCCTTTAGGGGAGAGGGGTGAAGTTTGCACTGAACCTGTCTGCCAGTATGTTGGCAATGTCTGTGGGTTCAGTGATTTTTGTATCATTTTGGACTAATTCTGAGCATATCTGTGAGTTTCCACCCAGGTTCCTAACATAGCTGAAAAAGGCCTTATGATTGTCCTTTGAATCCATGGCAATTTTCTCTCAAAATTGGCCTTAGTTGATTTTATGAGTGCTCGTATTTTTTACTAATAATGATCAGGGGTGACTTCCCTTTTATGGATTTTGTTCTATCATGTAATAGCTTTCTCCTCTTATTGTAAAGTTTGTTAATGGCTGGGGTCCACCAGACTGGACGTTTGCCCTTTGTGGAAAGAGTCTTGGTTTTATTTGGGATTGCCTGATCCATGCAGTCCTGGAGGTGTTCATAGAAGGCATTTGTAAGGGCTTCCGCAGCTTGGGTTGTGGTTTCCTCTGACTCAGGGGCCTTGAAGGATACCACACCAGTCTTGAGTAGTGTGAAGTTTGCTTTAGAGAAGTTCTTCACTATGGTCTTTTTGTTTGGGGTGGGGCGGGATGTGGATTTCCAGTGAGATTAGTTTATGATCAGATCTCACCAATGAGGGATATACTTCGGTGTGGAGCATTTTGTCCCCATGTTTGTGACAATGAGATCTAGTATATTTTCTCCTCTCGTGGGAACAGTGACTAGCTGTTCCATGGCATTTGAATTTATGAACTCCAGGAACCGTTGGGCTAGAAAGTTAGGGCTTGAGTAATGTTCCCAGTCTATATTCGGGTAGTTGAAGTCACCCAATATGATGGTGTTTGGAGATACATTTATACCCTCCAGTGTCTTCAGGAAGGCTGTGTGGGGTTCCTGAGTTTGAGAGGGTGGCCTGTAGCATGCTACAATTTGTAGAGCAGTTTTGCCTATTGTTAGTTGCACCTGGATGGTTTCCGAAGCTTCATGCGTTGCCACCAACCTGGAGGTGTGAGTATCCTTTATGAATATGGATACACCCCCTCCTTTTGTGGAGTGGTCCGGGTTTTGGGGCCGGAACGCATGATATGAGGTAAAACCTAATAGTGCCGGGGTGCTCTCAGGAGCCTTGAACCAGGTTTCAGTTACAGCACAGACATCGATGTTCTCCATACTGAGAAGGGCCTCGAGTGCGTGCATTTTGAGATTTAGACTTCTGGCATTGAGCAGCATTACCCTCAACCAGGGGTGTATTTCCTGTTTCCCATCCAGTCATCCAGATTCCTCTTAAAGAGGGCTAGAGAGGTACTCTGCTTGACATGGAGAGGGAGTCCCTTTCACAGATGGGGGAGTCTTTGGGACACAAATCTATCCTGACAAGTTCTATTCATGTCACAGGCCAGGTTAAGGCCTTCTGTGCAGGTTGCGTGAGTGGAGTTTGTCTTACAGCTATGCAGCAATTCCATCAAGGCTGTGTCGGAAATGGCCTTGCATGCCAGACACAGGTTACCTCTGAGCAGTCTGTATGAGACTGAGTACAGGGACAGGGCTTTTAGCCTATCTGTATAGGATAGGTATTTGAGACCTTAGATTTTCCTGGTCAGGAACCTCTGTGGTCTCTCCAACTGCTGCATGTGCTTGGCTAGGTACATGCCAAAGGGGGCATTGTACTCGATAATGGTTCTGATAAGGGAGGAGTACAAGGATGTTATGACATTCTTGTTCCTGAATTTAATACCCTTATTTAGGATGTAGGCCATGTAGAAAGCCTTCAGTACAACAAAAGCAACATGGTGGTCAAAAGTCAGGTTGCTATCAACCTGGATGCCCAAGTCCCTCACAACTAATTGCATTCTTAGTACATTGTTATTAATGTCATAATTAGTGGGGATGACATTTTCCCCAAAGGGGATAATGATGCATGTCTTAGCATTTAGTTTGAGGCCATGCTTCTGGCACCAGTCATTAGTTTGGGTAAGGCCCTCTTGGAGGATGCTCACATCACTAGGGGAATTTAAGACAGCACCCAGCTTGCAGTCATCTGCAAACTTGGTCAGCCACAGACCACTGGTTTTGGCTTGCACCTGGAACCATGGCAGAAAAGCACCTGGAAGAGGGTATGAGTTCAACAATTGAAAATGGAGGGGAAGAATATTTGTCTACTGGAACACGTTTACTTGAATCTCTTAATAGAACTGTCGACCCACTACTACAGGAAAGACCAACAGTGAGTAGCGATGTGGAACCTGAATACGGTATTAATCTAGAAACTCTTAGAAGTAAAATGAACTGCTTAGAAGACTATCTGTTTAAATTAAACAGACTACAAATGCAGCGTTTTTATTTTGAAGCCTGCCTGTTTACGAAAGTTATACTGAGGGGTTTGCGCATTCTCAAGATGCCCACATATGGGAATGTGTACCCCACTTTGCTGTCAGAGTGGCAAAAATTAAATAATGAACTAAGTTTCAAGTATATGAACCTCATGATAGTGTTTTTTAAACTGGAAGAAGAGGAACTGGTGGGTAAGATCACGGATCTACAAAATCAACTTTATGCCGACTTTCCAGAGGCTTTAATAGATATCAAACTGGGTAATGTGATGGACTCACTAACCCTTTTTGAGAAAAGAGCTATGCAATATAAACTGAACAAGCTCAAGCGAGATGAGAAAGACTTTATGAATGGCCATGTGTTCACGTGGCCAAAAGAGGGCAGTAGAGCCAATCAGCAGTCGGTAGTGGCATCAGTGCCTGCAGTAAGATTACCTCATACACCACGAGAACAGCAGGGAATTCATTCTACCCAACATAATGCCTTAAGTAATGAAGGAAATGTCCCCATTACAACAGCAGTTCGACAGGAGTTACAGATTCCTATGGATGTTATAAACCTTAGTTTGAATACTGGTACACAACAGGAGGATGAGCTGTTGAGAGCTAAATGTAAAATGATACATACATCAGTGCCACAGATAGCTATAGACACAACAGAAACTCGGAACATCAACACAGACCAACCATTTTCATCAATAGGATTTAATAAGCCAAGCAACATCATTTACCCTTTACCCATTGCCATGAGAGAGACACAAGTGAGAGGCAGATCACAGAACAGAACGAGGAGAAAGAGGAAACACGATCAGATCTTGCACAACACACATACAATAAAGAAGATGTGGTCAGGCAACAGGAATTTCTAGTTTGGAATATTTCTTCAAGTGCACTAAGTGAAAATGAACATTGTGTATTGGAAAGGGGTCTATCATTTATTCCATCACAATCTGCTGAGGTAACAGACTATATATTAGACTTAAAATGTTTCATGAGAACAACTATGTTGAAAATCATGTACAGTGGCAATGGTCTGAGTAATGTGAATCCTGATGTGTAAAATGAGCGAAGTCTACATAAACCTAGTACCTTCATTCCCATGAACCATCCAGTATTAAATGTATATGAAAGGCTATGCACTGAAGCCTTATATGACACATTTTATAACAAAACATCTGATGAGGGGGCTAGCAAACATAAAAAAAAATGTTGTAATCTAAACCATGAAGAGAGAGCCGCACTTAAGTCATTGCAAGATAACAAGTCCATATGTATACGCCCTGCAGATAAGGGTGGACCAATTGTAGTGATGGATGAACGGTTTTATAAGAATAGTATGGAAGATATGATAGGTAAAGCTAAATCATATAAAACAATATCAGAAATTGATTTAGCCAGTATACAGAACAGAGTTAGAAACACACTACAAGACTATTTAGGTCTGAGAGTTTTATATTATGAGCTATATCAATACCTAGTGGACAAAGCATTAGTATCGGTCATGCAAGGTATGCCGAAAGTACATAAAGATCCTTTGAATCCACCGATGAGACCAATAGTCTCAAGCAAGGGATGGTGTACTGAACCCATATCTGTATACCTGGAAAAGGTCATGAGACCTTTGGTTGACCAAAACCAATACATTTTAAAAGACTCTAAGAATTTCTTAGTAGATCTATATGAATTCTGTACCATAAATGAAAGATTTACAGGCTATATTATGGTAAGTCTTGATGTTCAATCACTATTTACAGTGATCCCCAATCAGCAGGGCATATGCATGTTAAGGCAGTATTTGAACAACTACTGGGATGGGAATACAACACAGAAAGAGTTGGTAACACTTCTAATGGAGCTTGTTCTTGAAAATAATGCCTTCATATTTAATAATCATATATACCTTCAATTGGATGGCGTAGCTATGGGCACACCTTGTGCCAACAGCTACGCCAACATTGTTATGGCCGTATGGGAAGATGAACATATATAATAAGAGGTAGATTCCACAGTCATATTAAGTTCTATAGGAGATTTGTGGATGATCTTTTCTTTATATGGGAAGGTACTGAAGTCGAATTAGCCGAATGCTTTAGTTTTTTGAACCGCATTTCTAGTTTTTTTTTAAATTCACCATGAAATGTTCCACCATGCTTTTAGAGTTTCTTGATATTAAAACAAGTGTTACTGAAGAAGGTAAACTCACCACAGATATATAGGAAAGATTGCTATAGAAATGCATACCTCCATAGAACAAGCATGCATCCACAACACGTGTTTGACAACATTGTAAGGGGGAAAGGGATGAGGCTTTCTAGGTTGTGTGCAAAACCTGAAGACTTCAAAGTTGAAATTTCTAATCTACAAGATAAGTTTGTACAGAGAGGATATCAATAGAGTAAAGTAAAGAACATAATAGAAAAAGTCAAAGATGATAGAGGTGAACAAGGGAAACCTTATTTTTCTGAAAGAGTGGTAGAAGGGTTGACTAAGAGAAAGGGTAATAAGAACCATAGGATTTCTTTGAAATCTGCCAACAATGTACGAATAGCCACTGATATATTCAAGAGGTATTGGCCTATTTTAACAGCGGTCCCAGAGATTGAAGCAGTGGTAGGTACTAGGCCCAATTTTGTGTATAGGAATATGACTAATATTAAAAGGCAGTTATGCTATCCCAGATATAATAACATGAACCGAGATGGAGAAGTTAAGATATGTGGAAAATGCAATTTTTGCCAATATATTGATATGTCAAAACAATACCAGCATCCAGATTTAAATAGAACCTTTTGGTTCAGAGTAAATGGGACATGTGACACAGAGCACATAGTGTACCTTGCCTCCTGTCAAATCTGTCAAGCCTTCTATGTATGATAGAAAATTTAAGCATAGAATCAGGGAGCAGTTGTATGACATACACAAGCAGGTCATGACGAATGCGTTAGCCAAGCATGTGAAGAACACCACAGAACAGCATAGTTTTAAGTTTTACATGATTGAAAACACTAAGATGGATAGTAGACAAGGTGACATGATGAATAGAACAGAAACTAATGAAACTAAATGGATAGTTAGGCTTAGGGCTGATTCTGGGAAGGGTCTGAATGACAAGGTCCCTATTAAGCCAATATTAAAAAGTAGACCCCTAAAGCACTAACACATATTAGTATAGTATTTGGTATTGTTATTTTCAACACATGTATAAAAAAGGGGGGTGTGAGATATATTTCTCTTTACATGTACTATAGGTTTTTAGAGTTGTAATATATATGCATTTCTCATGTATATTTTATGTGGATATATGTATTGTATTGTGTCATGTTTTTAAATAATATTTTTTATAACATCGAAGTGCTTTTATTATATTAGATGTATCTTTTGTTAGAATACACATGATTCAACATGCTATTTTTGATCATGCATCATATGACTTTAAGAAGAGAGTGCATTGAGCAGGTGCTTTAAATTAGTGATTGAAGGTAATAGTATGTAAGTGGAAGCACTATTTCAAATAGGTATACATCTGAGGAAGCAGTGGGACACACTGCGAAAGCGCTTACATTTTATTCTTGTTCTTTGTCGAATAAAAAGATTTTTTGTGAACGCCATTGGTTGGACTTGCATTTCGCTTGTTTGTTTTTGATATATTCCATATCTTTTGGTCTGCAAGCCTTTATTCAGGTCTAGAAGAAATTTGCTTTCTGGACATTGTTATTAATGTCATAATTAGTGGGGATGACATTTTCCGCAAAGGGGATAATGATGCATGTCTTAGCATTTAGTTTGAGGCCATGCTTCTGGCACTAGTCATTAGTTTGGGTAAGGCCCTCTTAGAGGATGTTCACATCACTAGGTGAATTTAAGAAAGCACCCAGCTTGCAGTCATCTGCAAACTTGGTCAGCCACAGACCACTGGTTTTGGCTTGCACCTCAGAAAAGTATATGCCAAACAGTAGAAACCCCAATACTGATCCTTGGGGTACACTGCTTGTTATGGGTCTACTACTAGAGGTGGCTTCCCCTACTTTGACTGAGTTGGTTCTATCAGTGAGCCAGTTAGCTACCCATCTGGTAACATACAGGTTGATGCCTAGCTGAGAGGGTTTATGTATTACGCCCAAGTGGGGAATAGTGTCAAAGGCTTCGGCTAGTTCAAGGTAGGCACTGTGCACAGTCTTCCCCTCATCCATGGCTTTGGTGACTGTTTCAAAGAAGTTGACCAAGTTTAGCAGGCACGATCTTCCTTTGACAAAAACAAACTGTATGAGCTCAAGTGTTTGGAGGTTGCCAATGTCCTTGTTTATAAGGTCCATGATAATGCATTCCATGGCCTTGCAGATCAAGCTACTTAGGCTGATGGGTCTATAATTGCCTAAGTCAGTGGACACTCCACCTTTGTGTAGAGGGATGACAGTGGCTGTCCTCCATTTAGCTGTGATAAAGGCATTGCTCAGGTTGTGGTTGAATAGGGTGTGTAATGAAGCTGAGAGCTCATGCCTGAGTTCATGTAGGATACAGCTAGGGATGTTATCGGGTCCCATGGATACTTTATTTTTTGCCTTTGAGAGGGCATTAAGGACCTGCTCCATGGTGTTGAGGGGAGGAGGCAGGTGCTGGGGATGTCCTGGTTTACTGATGGGGGGGACAGGGGGGGGTGAAGTTTTCACTGACCCTGTCTGCCAGCAAGTTGGCTATATCTATGGCATTTGTGTACATGGTGTTATTGACCACCAGCTCAGAGCAGATTTGGGTGTTGATTTTGAGATTGCAGACATATGTGAATAAGGCTTTGTGATTGTCCTTGGTGGATGTGGCCAATTTGGACTTGAAGTTAGCCTTAGAGGATTTCACCATTGACCTTATTTGCTTGTTCAGACAAAAGAAAGATTGCTTCCAACTTGTCACCTGCTCCTTCTTGGTCCTGGACAGCAATTCTTTCCTTCTGTTATAGAGTTTGTGTATTGCTGCTGTCCACCAGATAGGTTTACTCTTCCTCAAGGAAGATGATTTGGTCCTTTCAGGTATTGCTGAGTCCATACAGCTGTGTAGGTGCTCATATAGTTCTTTGGTGTAGGCTTGGACTTTAGTGCTAGTTCCAGCTGAAGGGATGGTGGCTGTGAAGCTGCTTATACCTGCTGTGAGGAGATTGTAGTCAACTTTGGAAATGTTTTTTCATTTGACCCTGACAAGGAGGTGGTCAGGGGAGATGGTGACTTTAAAAGTGATCACGTTATGGTCAGATCTTACCAAGGAGGATGACACTGTAGGAGTGATACAGTGGCTACTCATATTGGTGAGGACCAGATACAGGATAGTTTCACTTCTCATGGGGTGTTGACCAGCTGATCCAATGCATTGCCATTTAAGAAGCTGAGGAATCTCTGGGAATTCATGTTTGGGCTAGAATAGGTCTTGCACTCTGTGGCTGGGTAGTTAGTCACCCAGGATCAGGGTAGAGGGTTGAATCTTGATGGATTCAAGTAAGTCCAGATAGGTGAAGTGTGTGTCCTGAGTCATGGTTGGGGGTCTGTAACTAGCTATGATTTGAATAGGTGTTTTGTCAACAGTTAACTGCACTTGGAGTGTCTCTTATGCATCATACCATTTGAGCAGCCTGGAGGTATGTCTTTAATAAATATTGAAACTCTACATCCTTTGGCTTTGTAGCCTTCTGTTTGGGGTCTGAAAGTATGGTAGGATGACTAACCTGGTAAGGATGTGGTGCTCTTCATAGCTTTGAACCAGGTTTCAGTGACTGCACAAATGTCAGCATCCTCCAGGGCAAAGAATGCTTGCAATGATTGCAGTTTCATGCTAAGACTCCTAGCATTTAGCAGCATGACCTTTAAATTTCATTTACAAGAATTTTCCATGTTGGCAATTTTGTGCTCATGACTTTGCCTAAAAAGCACAATGGGGGAGGCAAAAAATGTTGCCAGAAGCCTAAAGCCCAGGGGAGACAGATGAAGGCCATCTCTGGCAAAGCATTGTGGTCTGTCAATCATGTACTGGCTTGTGATTGCATCTCTCACATATTGTGTTCCTAGGTGGTAGTAATAGAGGGTTATCTGTGTACATAAGGCAGTTGCTACACTGTCTCAGGATACCCATATCAATCAGACTAGTAGGAGGAACCACAGGAAATTGTCCATCCATGGTTATAAGAATCTGTGGAAGAGAAGTCAGGGATAGTACAGTAGGTACTATCTGAGAAGAGTACCTATAGGTGTGAGTATGGCTGGATAACATCAATACAGTAGCTGCAGGCAAGGGCCTCACTCACAAAGGAGTGCTGGTAAGGGAAAAAATGCAACTGAGATACCTCGCAAAGGGTTAAAACAGCACAGCGGTGGTGCACAATGGTCAAACAAGCACAAACCTACACAAATGCTGGGTTTAAATACCACAAAACAAAGGTAAAATAGAAACACTGGAACTGACCAATAAACTCTTAGCTCTTAGCTCAACACCCCATGCTAAACCAGTTCCATCCAGTTCACTTACTCCCAGTAAATGCAGACAGGCTATGGCCAACAGAAGATGGCATAGCAGGAAACACAGGAATCACACAAACAGATCTGAATACAGCAAAACCTGTAGTCAGACTATGCTAAAGATATTTAAACTCTGTTTAGGTAAATTTAACACAGAAGAACAGATACACACCTAAATATAACAGTAGCAAACAAGACCAAACTGATTTAAACAAATTAGCTAATTAACCAATACAAAAGCTCAAAACTGAGCCCAGTCCCAGCAGTCTTCAATCATACAAGTTCTAACTGCACACTCCTGCCACTCGGGTGCACTGGAACCCTCTCCAAAAAAGATGCCCTGGATCAGTGCTCAAGTTATACAAACAAAACTAGATTCAGCAAGTCTCAATCTAGTCTATGCTACAGCAAATAAGGCGCACCAATTTCAGAAAGACACAGATCAAATAAGTAGGCACAATAAGCCTTTAACTAGCAATTCCCAGCTCAGAAGGGCATAATCTACCCTCTCCTCCCACAAGAGTGCAGACCACAAACCTTCTGAATGTAAAATAACTGGTCTGAAGCCCAAGTGCTTAAACCAGAACTAAGACACTTTTAGAATAACAGACACTAAGCCTTCAACCAGCAAATCCCAACTTAGAAGGATGTAAGCTATCTCTCCTGCCACAAGAGTGCCGACCACAAACCTTCTTAATGTAAAACAACTGGCTTAGAATAACAGTTACAATTTCATCAGGCTGCATGTCCTCCCCGCGGTTGGGTAGCGTTCAAAAGACATGTGTACGTAAATGGGCATGCCTTCGTTGAAGGTTGGGCATCGAGCTGGCACCTTGGCATTTTGTAAAAAATCTACTGCCAATGATTAGCGGACCGGAGTTCCGCTGTGGCGATCCCTTACCGGGAAAAAGCCGAAAAGACAGACAACAACTAACAAGCTGTAGTAAATGCAGCAGAATAAGTGCAATTGAGTACTTTTAAGAACAGGCAGCAAAAGCAAAGTAAAGTAATAAATTAGGAAGAAACACAAATGCAGTAAAATTATTTTTCTTTTAGGTTAAGTGGAAAGGGATGAAACACGATAACTTAAGGTTGGGAAACTAAGGAGGGCTTTCCCAAATGATCTCTCTCTACTCAGTAGAATAAACTGATGAGATGAGACTGGGAGGAATGTCCAAAATTTATAGTAGGGGCGGGCAACTTAAAAGCCACCAAATATAAGAACACAACAAGGACTGGGCGAGTGGGAGGAGGGAACTCTTAAAGCTCCAACAGAACAGAAAACTTAAAACAAAACAAATGTAATACTAGAATAAGATACACAATAGAAGTGATCAAACCTTAAATAAAGAGCTTCAAATTAACATTAAATGCAGAGATGACTGATACTCAGAGCAATGCAGACCACGCAAACACATCAGCTAACTACATATGTTTCTAAATAAAAGAGCAATGCTGTCTCTCAGCTCCTCCAAATAATTAACTGATGCTATTCACAGTTTGCAAAGGAATTTGTTGGTAACTATTTTTAACTGACCCTAGCCAAGAACTCTTAAAACTCCAACAGAAGAGAAAACTTAAAACTAAACAAATGTAATACTACAATAAGATACAAAATAGAAGTGATCAAACCTTAAATAAAGTGCTTCAAATCAAAATGAAATGCAGAGATGAGTGATACTCACAGCAATGCAGACCACACAAACATCAGATAGTTATATTATATTCCCATCTATATGTGAACGATTTTACATTTTACTAGTTCCTTACTATTAGCAAGGCAAATGCGGATGAGTGGATGTTGTCAGATACAAAGACACATACAGCATGCAAATGTCTTTCTCTGAGACAGGTCTGAAAGTAATAATCAGCATTAATGCTGGGTTAGCTTAGATTACATCAGTGTCTGTCACCTGTCTTCAGTTCCAAGACTAACAGCAACTAGCATACATTTTAACTTCTCTGCATCAGAAGTACATATCTGTCTGATGTTTGTGTAGAACTGGAAGTCATAACACAGTTAAACACTTGTACATTTTCAACCTAGTAATTATTTATATTTCAAGACAATACAAAAACCTCTAGCTGTAGATATTATGTCTGCTTGCTGCACTGAAACTGAGATAACATGTTCGTAACACAAGTTCAGCTTATTTACTTGAAGTTTTGCAACTTATGTCGGTATGTTTGAGGCTTCCAGCATCTACTATTAATACATACATTTGCACAGGTAATACTTTATAGACATTTCTGTTCTTTGCCAGTACAGTACACTGTGGTTACACTCCTGAAGCTCAGTCAAACCTCTTAACCTCTTAGAGCAAGACATCTGGACAAAGGCACAAAAAATAGTGACATTTTATAAATATTGCTCTTACACACTTAGTTGATAGAATAGCAGATTTTGCATTCACGTGAAGTTTCTGAAGGATATGACATCTGACATTCAAATGTGTGCTATTATTTTATGACTTCAGTCTTTAATGATTTGCCAATGATTTGCCAGACAAAACACATGTATGAGTAAATGACTAAAATTATGATGCAAACATGTGGTCAGTCTGCAAAACTCTGGGCAGTTGAGAGGTATGAGCTCAGTACATAACATACAGTTCTACACACACTTCTGCACCAGTTGTTTAATATCCACATAACATATATAGGTCTCTTACATTTGTAAGACAAGCATATGTATCATATTAGTATTCACAACTGACATATGATTATTTACAACATCCCAGTTAGCTGGGCTGGCAGTGTCACAGTCAGTACTGTATAACAGACAATCCAGTAGTAGTCATATTTGAGCTGACCCTTGCTGGGGTGACTCAGGGGCCAGAGCTGTGATCTATGTCACTGTAGACAGAGCCATCAGGGATGGCCAAAGGTGCTGGACAGCAGACTAACAGCAACATGTCAGTCCAGGAAGTGTTGTTGAGTTTTACTGTTTAAATTCCTGTTTCTCATGACTGCATCCCCCCATCTGCATTTCATTAAATGCTTAATTGTATGACATACCTGGTAGAGTGCAGTACTCCTTTGTCAGAAGTAATCCACAAGTAGTGTTATAAAGAATCACAGTCTGTCTTTATGAATAAAGTGTCAGACCTGTTTAGCATAGGCAGCAGCTTGCCTTTTGTAGGTAATGTTCATGAACAGGTGATGGCCTGTGCACCAATCTGTGTCTCCCACTTGCTAATTGCATCCAGAACAGCTGGGTTGCCTTTCCATTAGCCAATGGCATGGCAACACAGTGCTATAAATAAGACCTTCATGTGGGCCTGTGCCCTTTTCCTGGGCTGTGAGAAGGACATTATCGAGGTGTAGGAGCTACAGCATCACAGAGGGTAGGTGAAAATACTGTCCACTGTTTGGATCGATGTGTTATATCCACAGTTTTGCATGCTATAATGTCTGGCCAATGTTAACAGACTTTCAGATTTTGTAGCAGTGTACTGTGTAAATGTGTGTTGTGGTGAGTAAGGAGACAGGCAGACGTGAGTGTCATAGATCCTTTTCTATCTGACTGTGCATGTTGCTGCAGTTGATGCTGGTCTATCAGCTGTGTATGTTTGTAGGGGCAGACTGAGACATGTCCCTTAAAACCTCAACATCCCCCCCAACCCTTTATGTTTGGCTGTTATATGGATGCCCTGCTTTAGGTGTTTGGGAGCAATGTTAGGTCTGTAGCAGGTAGATGGACATACTGCTTATGTGTAGCAAGCCACAGCTGCTGCATTCTGGCCAGGAGTCAGACTAGGGATTGTGAAGACATAAGGGGACAGCAAGTTGTTACTGTCAGTGAGGGTGCGGTGTCAGCTGTTGTGTCACAGCATGGCCTGGTTGAGGGTACCCACAACTGTCCAGGTGACACATGTGCCTGTAGTGCATATGTTACTTAATACTGCCATCCAGAGAGTGTTAAGCAACATTTATTCCACATATTCATAATTGTGAAATGTGCCCTGCCCTGCAGGGCTTTAATGTGGTATTATGGGTGGCAGTGACTGCGGTAGGAGCAACCAGTTTTGCTGGACATTGCAGGACTCCATTATTCCTATGTTGTATTGACATGCATGTGGTTGTCATGCCACACACCAGGCTGTGGGCCAGGACTATGTGTGTCTAGATGTGACAGATGCTAGAACGTTAACAGATGGAGCTACCAAGTCATTATGGTAGGTGTGTTTGTAAGATATATGTGCATGCATACAGTGTGTAACACAGGATTAGCATGGACATGTGTGTTTTGATGGGTATGACACGTGACACTGAGCATTATGTCATGCTTTTGTAACCCCAATCTGCACTGCCTTGCCAGTATGTGTGCACACAGAGTAGGTTTTATGAGGAACCTGCCATGGATAGGAGGCACAACTGTGGATATTCGGCAATAGTCTGTGCAGTTGCCAGCTCTACCTGATATTGTAGGCCTCCCATACATCCAGCAGCATTTATTTGTCTGTGTACTGGTTCTGTGTCTGCATCAGAGGCCCAAGTACACTGTGATTTGGGCCAGTATAAATAGGAGTAGTGCATGACTGGCAATCAGGATATGTTTGTAAAAGCAGTTGCTATACTCCCAAGGTCTGTTGGCTTACTGGCATGCTGCTCTGACTGTAGTTCAAATGGTTCTGGGTCCAGAATTTGGCATTAATGTCCTTTTTCCCTAAAGTTACATCCCTGTAGTGCATGATATATTTACAAATGCATCAGTATTTCTGCAGAGCTGATTTGGTGTACTAGTGTGTTGCTGTGACTGTGGTTCCGAAAGTCCTGTGTTCAAAACTTGGCAACTTTGTCTTTTTTCCATAATGTTACATGACTGTAATGCATGTTATAGTCACAAAATCATTACTAATTTTCACAGCTGATTTGGCTTAGTGGTGCATTGCTCTGACTCTAATGCACAGAGTCTTGGGTTCAAGGCATAGAAGTGATGACTTTTTTATCCCTAATGTTAAATGACTGTAATGCTGATATATTTACAAAAGCATTTCTAAATTCCACAGCTGATTTGGCATAGTGGTGTATTGCTCTGACTCTAGCGCACAGAGTCCTGGATTTGAGACTTGGTTGGATGTCTCATTTTTCCTCTAATGTTAAATGACTGTAATGCATGATATATTTACAAAAGCATTTGTAGTTCTCACAGCTGGTTTGGCTTAGTGATGTATTGCTCAGACTCTACTGCACAGGCCCCTGTTTCTGAGACTTGCCAGAGATGTCTTTTTTTCCCTAGTGTTAAATGACTGTAATACATGATATATTTACAAAAGCATCAGTAATGCTCGTAGTTGATTTGGTGTAGTAGAACATTGCTCTGACTCTAGTGCACAGGGTCCTCGGTTCAAGACCTGGCAGGTCTGGTTATTTTGTTGCTGGGCAGAACATTGGCTGAATGAGATATAGTGATTAAAGCAGTTTTAAGTGGGTTTGTGTGGTTTCATGCAATGCTAAGCGATGTCAAGCAGAACTTAGTCCTGCTTAGCTTTGCATAGCAGTGCTTATTCTGCTTAAATTCACTCTAATTCCAAAAAAAAAAAAAGAAACGAAAAGAGGGTGTGATAGGAAACTGGTGAAATGGGGACAAGCAGATGGAAAAACATTATGAAAGGCAGCTAGGGATGTGCAGGATGGGTGTAGGAAAGAACCATAGCTCTCCATTACTTGTGCAGCAACAGCTGTGAATGATGTGGACAATTTGGAATTTAAAGCCTCACACTCCACAGGGAGGGGTGTAGGTGACATACATTTGGTGAGTAATTCAGGGGTAAGTTGATTAATGTCAATGTATGTGGGGGTGAAATGGAGAGCTATGTATGGGACGTGTTTTTTTTTTTTTTTGTGGGGACAGATGCCCCCCCCCCCTTTTCTAAGGTGAGAGTGGGATGTTGGGGAAGGGTTGTAGGTATGTTTGGGGAGGTAGGTTAGGTAGGAGAGGTTACTTTTGCAGACAGACAAGACAGCAGACAGGGGAGGTGTATGACACATGAGGGGGGTAAACACCTTGGATGGGGAGGGTGATTGGGAATCAGAGGGCCATGTGCCTCCCAGATGGAAAGAGAGGGACTGAGGTCTCCCCCATGGACAATCATCATTGCCCCTTCATGGCCCGAAGGTGGGTGTGCTGGGGGCTGGACAATGGAGCCAGCCTGCCCCTCAAGGTGCACCAGTCTGCCCTCAATCTGGCACAGGCATACATCCAAGTCCCTCTGGATGACCCTGCTCACCATACCTCTGAACGGTTGTTGGGTGACAGGGTCCTCTCCATGCCCATGCCTGGGGGGGGGGACCCCATCCCCTGATGCGGTTCCAACTGAGGGGAGTGCAGAACCAGAGGAGGAGGCAGTTCAAGGTTGTGTTCCAGACATGCTTGGGACCCAGTGCCGGGGCCAGATGATGGGATCTGCCTACCCAAACATGCTATGGTGTTGAGGTTTTTCAAGGTGTATTGGTTAGTCATGAACAAAACATTTCAACATTAGTTATAACAGCATGCATGGGTGTTCCAATTAACCCAGAACAATAGAATTGGGAAAATTGCATGGCAAACAGAACACATGCATAAATGGAATAACAGTTATTATTATAACAGCTTGCCAGTAACAGTTACAGCAACAGGCCACCAACAATGGAATTTGAACAAGGTAAGTTAGTATGCAACCATATCAATATATATGAACAATAATAGAACACATGTTTCAATGTTAGGTTTTGAAAACAGAATACCCGTAGTATATGAATAATAATTATTGATGCAGATAAAGTGTGGGGGAGAGAAAAACAGTCCATTACCAACTGCATAGGCTTATATTTTTCACAATAGTACTGCTCAATACTCTACAGGTCTGCCCTCACTTTATATCTACCTGACACCTATAGCCACTGTAGCACATACATAGCTGTTAATCTGTTGACCTGGAATGCTATGGGTCAAGCTGTGTCAACTCTAGGTACATGAGTAGAGGGGACTCGGTCATATCAAGGTTACATATATGACTAACAAGGTGTACCCTGCACTGATGTTGTGTGAGTGTGCTAATGGAATACTTCTACTGGATTTATATCTGTGTGCAAGGTTATTGTCAATAGTGATCACTAGCCATGACAATGTGACACTTGAGAGACATGTATCAGGAAGAGTGCATAGTGTATATAGCTATCCTGATATCATTTGTAGGCATGGGCCTGGGCAATGGAACATTTATGCACAGTTTATGAGTATACCCTTTATGCAGCTAATACAAACATTTCTTTACCTGTGGGCCCTGTGGAGAAAATATCTGTTAACACTACCTGACCGTTTATACAAATACTCAGGATTACTTTTGTGTCACTATGAACAAATCTTCATACCTGTCCCTGGATCCAAACCATGGTCTGTGTGTGCAAAAATTAACAACAGATGAATCTATTTCTTATCACACTGAGCTACTATGGCACTGCTGTCTGCTGCTTGACTCATTTGTGCCTACAACTCACTTGGTCACACATTCTTACCTTGTAATATTAGTGGTGTGTCACAGTGTCATGCATGATAGGTAGCTAGTGAACTGTGTAGTAATACTTTGTATGCAGGTGTACACATTTAACCCCTAGTGGCTTCTTTTAGCTCAGCGGATCCTGTGTGGGTGCCCTGCAGACTACTACAGCACCAGAAATGAGAAGGAGAGACTTTTAGCTGTGCTAAGTACCTTTTTTGGCTTTCTTTTAACAGTTTTAAGCTAACCACACTTTAGAAAGCCGTTTTTGTTACTGTCATTTGTTGTATTTCTGCTGCATTGTACTGTTAATTAATTTTTACTGTGTGTGCATTTGTTTTACCTGCTAAAAACCAAAAATTTGAATGTATTTATATCTGTAGGCATAATACTCAAGTGCGACAGCCTTTTCTGTGCATTTTATCCTGTTTTAAGTGCTTTATCTGCTTAAATTCAAAAAAAAAAAAATACTATCTGTACTGCTTGTTGCCCACCCTTTCCTATAGTAGAATAGTCCGGATCCCAGATCTGCTGGTTTCAGGACATTAGTTTGTGCTTCTGAGTGGTCCAGACCTTGTTGTGCCAGTGGGAGGTCTTTCTGCTTCTCAGTGAGAGTGGTAAGCACTAGAGCAGCCTATCTGCTGCAAGAGGAGTGGTCTTCATCTCTGAAATTTACCCTATTGGCTGTTTTGGGCTAATTCCTATCCCTTTCAACTTTCTGAGTTAAAAACCCATGTTTGTGCGGGTTTACACTTGTTTTAACTCGGCAGATCCTGTTTGGGCATTCTGCAGACTACTACAGCACCAAAAATGAGAAGAAGAGACGTTTTGCTGTGCTAAGTACCTTTTTGGCTTTGTTTTAACAGTTTTAAGCTAACCGCACTTTAAAAATCAGTTTTTTTACTGTTGTTTGCTGTATTTCTGCTGCATTGGACTGTTAATTCATTTTTACTGTGTGTGCACTTGTTTTACCTGCTAAAAACTTAAAATGTAACTGCATTTGTAACTGTAGGCATCACACTCAAGTGTGACAGCCTTTTCTGTGCATTTTATACTGTTTTAAGTGCTTTATCTGCTTAAATTAAAACAAAAAAAATACTATCTGTACTGCTTGTTTCCCGCCCTTTCCTATACTAGAATAGTCTGGATCTAAGATCTGCTGGTTTCAGGACTTTAGTTTGTGTTTCTGAGTGGTCCAGACCTTGTTGTGCCAGTGGGAGGTCTTTCTGCTTATCAGTGAAAGTGGTAAGCACTAAAGCAGCCTATCTGCCGCAAGAGGAATGGTCTCCAGCTCTGAAATGTACCTTTTGGCCATTTTGGGCTAATTCCTATCCCTTTCAAGTTTGAATTAAAAACCCGTGTTTGCGCGGGTTTGCTCTTGTTTTAACTCAGTGCATCCTGTTTGGGCATCCTGCAGACTACTACAGCACCAGAAATGAGAAGAAGAGACTTTTTGCTGTGCTAAGTACCTTTTTTGGCTTTCTTTTAACAGTTTTAAGCTAACCACGCTTTAAAAAGCCATTTTACTGTCATTTGCTGTATTTCTGCAGCATTGTACTGCTAATTCATTTTTACTGTGTGTGCACTTGTTTTACCTGCTACAAACTTAAATTTTAACTGCATTTATATCTGTAGGCATCACACTCAAGTGCAACAGCCTTTTCTGTACATTTTATACTGTTTTAAGTACTTTATCTTCTTAAATTAAAATAAAAATACTATCTGTACTGCTTGTTTCCCACCCTTTCCTATACTAGAATAGTCTGGATCCCAAATCAGCTGGTTTTAGGACTTTAGTTTTGTTTCTGAGTGGTCCAGACCTTTGTTATGCCAGTGGTAGGTCTTTCTGCTTATCAGTGAGAGTGGTAAGCACTAGAGTAGCCTATCTGATACAAGAGGAGTGGTCTCCAGCTCTGAAATGTACCTTATTGGCTATTTTGGGCTAATTCCTATCCCTTTCAAGTTTCTGAGTTAAAAACCTGTGTTTGCGCGGGTTTGCACGATTTTGCGTATAGTGCAGTGCCGCTTAGCTAGTGTTAAACTATTTCCTGCTCCATAAAGTCTGCTCTTCAGGTTTTCCCTTAGAACTAGCCAGATTCTTAGTAAGCACTTGAATTTGCTTCTTCATTGTCAGCAATGGGTCAGAACTTGTTGTAAGCACTATATAAGTTATAAACTACTACAGCACTCAACCTTCCTCATTACCTGGAGGAAAACAGTTTCTGTACTTATCTTCTTCATTTGCTTAGAGGAAAAAAGCTCCTGTACTTATTTTCCTCACTTGTCAAAAGGTAATTAGTGTATATTCAGGCATGTCCAAGGGACAGCTCGTGGTCTTCTCTCCTGTCTACCTGATGAATCTGGGCATCTTGGGGCAATGTAGCAATTGCCTAATGTACACTGACAACTCTCTCCTCTTACCAGCCAACACTACAACCTGTGAGAGATGCATTTATCTAGCCAAACTGGAGGCAAAGCTCTCTCAACCCAAGACTGAACTTGTCAGTCAGGAGGAGAAGGCAAACACCCACTCCACACCACACACACCACATAGTCCCAGTGCATCTACACCACCAAGATCCACACATAGATACACAAAATCATTCTCTGAGGCTCTTAATAAGAATCTACCAAAACAGAGGCCTCCAAAGCAGAAATGCAAGCAACCTCCAGCCCTCACCACAACCCAAAAGACACATAACACACAGACTCAGTGTGCCACTCAACCACTGCCCATAAGGCAAAACTACGTACCAAATACATTGGTCATAGGTGACTCTATAGTCAGGCACACTGATGTTCCACTCACCAGAATAGACAAGGAAAATGTTACTGTTAGCTGCCTGTCAGGTGCCAGGATCCACCACATAACCCACACACTCAGGTCAGTCCACAACAAGTACAAATATGACTCAGTCATTGTCCATGTTGGTGTGAACTACCTGAGATGTACCTCTCTGGATTACATGAAAAGAGATATGGAGGACATCTCTGATCTTTTAATCCAGGTAGGTATGACTCTAGCCCTGAGTAGTATCCTACCTTTGATCAGAATGATACCACAATACAAGGACAAAATGATTGACTTCAACAATTGGCTAATCTTCTGGTGTCATTCAAAGGGGATCCAGTATTTGTCTGCCTGGGATGACATGGTTGACAGGCCACGATCCTTTGCCAGAGATGGCCTGCACCTGTTGCACCTGGGATTCCGGATACTGGCTAAGGCTCTTGCCACCTCTATAGTGCCCTTTTTAGGCAAGGTTCAAAAAAAACAAAACCACCACCGTAACTGATACAGGCAAGCAAAAACTGAGGGTAATGCTACTCAACGCTAGAAGTCTAAACCTCAAAATGCACTCACTCGAGGCACTCCTTAAAATGGAGAATATCTACATCTGTGCAGTGACTGAAACCTGATTCAAGACTCCAGAGAGCACCCCTGCATTACCAGGATATAACTCATACCATACCTTTCGGCCACCAAACCAGAACTGGAACACCAAGGGAGGAGGCGTGTCCATATTCATTAAGGACAACCACACTTCCAGACTAGTTCCCAACATAATTCATCCGAAATTACACAAGTGCAACTAACTCTGGGCAAAACTGCAGTCCATATTGTAGCTTGCTACAGATTCCCCCACCATGCCCCAGGATTCCCACTCCTCTTTTCTTGATATAATAGAGAATATCAGGGTCCTACAAAACACCCTAATAATGGGAGATTTCATCTACCTCACCATTAACTGGGAAAACTACTCTTGTACTAACTCCTTTCCTCAACGCTTCCTAGAATTCATAAATTCCAATGCCTTGGAGCAACTTGTCCACACCATTACCAGGGGCAAAAATATCCTAGATCTAGTAATTACCAACATGAGTGACAGGTGCTCCACACCTGAAGTCAACTCCTTGTTGGTCAGATCCGACCATAAACTAATTATCCTCTATATCCACATCCTGCTCCTATCCCCACTAAGGAAACCACAGTAAAAGCTTCTCCAAAGCCAACTGCATGCTACTTAAGGCAGAAGTGGCCAATTTCACAACACCCATGCAGATGGAAAATACAGTTACCTCTGCCGAATCTTATACAAATGCACTCTATAAGCACCTACATGGGTGCATGGATCGTGCCGTCCCTAATAGAACCAAGACCAGTCTTCTAAAGAAAGGAAACCAATCTGGTGGTCCTCTGCTATTAACAAACTCTACAACAGAAGGAAGAAACTGTTGCAAAAGAGAATAAAATCCCATGAGTGGAGGCGCTTCCTGGTCAGTCTTAGCAAGAAGCTGAGATCGCTCATAAAATCCTCCAAAGTGAACTATGAAAATAAGATTGCCACTGACTCTAAGGACAACCACAAAGCATTTTACAGCTATGTCAAAAATCTCAATAGCAACACCCAGATCTGCTCTGAGCTACAACACAATCGGACAAAATTCATGGAACCAACTGATATTGCCTGCATCCTGACTGATAGGTTCAGTGACAACTTTACCCCCTTCACCCATAACCATACCAGAAGAATGCAGTGTCACTGCAATCACAACTGAACAGGTGAAAACTACGCTATCGAAAGCCAAGAACACAGCATCCATGGGACCAGACAATATCCCTGGCTGCATCCTACATGAACTTCAAAACGAACCAGCCCCCCACCTAAGCACCATGTTCAATCATAGCCTCTTGACAGGCTTTGTACCCATGGAATGGTGCATGGCAACAGTTGTGCCACTCCACAAAGGGGGAGCCACCATGGACCCTGGGAACTATCACCCTATTAGCCTGATGACCTTGGTCTGCAAGGCCATGGAGCATATTATCATGGAACTCATAAACAGGAATATTGTGAAGGGCAGATCGTGTCTCCTGAACCTGGTCAACTTCTTTGAAACAGTCACCAAGCAGTGGATGAGGGTAAGGCAGTCCACACAGCCTATCTCAACCTCGCCAAGGTTTTCGACACCATCCCCCATTCTGGTATCATAGATAGACTCACTAAGCTAGTTATAAATCCGTACGTCAATAGATGGGTTGCCAACTGGCTCACAGACAGAACCCATGCTGTAAAAATTGCAGAATTTAAATCTGACTCCAAACCTGTGACAAGTGGAGTACCACAGGGTTCAGTCTCGGGTCCCCTCCTGTTTGGGATCTACTTCTCTGAAGTACAGGTCAACACAAAGGGCCTCTGGCTGACAAAGTTTGCAGATGACTGCAAATTGGGCACCATAGTTGAGTCCCCAAATGACGTGGACATCCTGCAAAAGGGCCTCACTGAGACTGATGCCTGGTGTGAGAGCCACGGCCTCAAGCACAATGCCAAAAAATGCATTGTCATCCCCTTTGGTAAAAATCCTGTACCCATGGACTACTATATAGGTGGCAGCCCACTTAACACCAAAGGTGTGATAAGAGACCTTGGGACACTAGTGGACAGCAGCCTCTCCTTTGATAATTACATCACCACTGTAGTCAGGAAATCCTTCTACATAACACACCTCATCATGAAATGGTTCTCATCCAGGAAAAAAGTAATTGTCCCCCTCTACTGGGCTCTCATCAGACCCATTATAGTGTACAATGCCCCATTTGGAATGTACCTTACAAGGCATCTGCAGCAGCTAAAAAGGCCAAAAAAATACCTCACAAAGAGGATTATGGACTCAAACAGTTACCCTACGCTGACCACCTCAAAAAACTCTGGCTTTACTCCGTAACATATCACATACTCCGAGGTAATCTCTGCCTAACATGCAAAGCTATGTCAAACCCTGAGCTGCTGGACATGCTACATCTAAAGAAATCCCAATCCCCAGAGCAACACGCTCTAGAGAACTAAACCTTTTCACCACAATTAACAAAACATGCTAGAGGGATAGATTCCTGTCCCAGAGAATTCCCATATTCTGGAACAAACTACCTATCTTTGTCAAGCAGAGTTCATCACTAGCACTCTTCAAGAAAAATCTTGAGTGGATGGGTAATAGGAAATTCACCCCATGAATCACATCGGTGGCCCTGCTAGACATGGGCACAGGTAAATAGCATCCATGGGTGGTGAAAGCCAGGGAACCTTGTTGGCTAGGCTTACATAGGCCCTAGGGCCGATAGCCTAGTACCTACCTATGAACCTATGATTATGTGTGATGTGTACAGACCATAGCAGGCTGCTAGTTTGCATACCCGACCCATACACATTTGCACATCATATATTTGCAGTCTCCATGTATTACAGTCTCATACTTGCCTGGATCAGCATACCTACATTCAGGAATACATGTAGCTGAAATGCAAAAGTTAACCCAAGACAATGCTGCAGGGAACACACTATAATACATTACACATTACTATTCAGGGTTCCGATCTTAGTGCAGAACATATATCACTTTTCATTGTATCTTGTTTTACAGATCCACATCTACAGTTTGGCATAACAGCTGCCTAGCAGACAAACCACAGTGAATTCATGCTCTCATAGCCATATTTGCTGTGTAGCACCTGTACAATCGTAATTCTTAAACAGACCAGATTAAACACAACAGTTTGTGGGAATAAGCTTTATTTAGAGTGACATGACACAATGGTTTATTACATTCAAAAGTCTAAATTCAGTTGTACTGCATATCCTGTAGATGATGAATGTGTCAGTTATTACTTTCACAGTAGCAAGTACAATATACTTTATTCACATATTCATTCCTACACAGTATTACTACAGTATTGTCTTCATTTCATCAATAGAAGCTTGTTTGCTGCCTTCATATGTATTACAAAGTACCTGGCATTAGTTACTTTTATCAATGTTGGTCTAACAACACATTTATTCAGTACACTCAGAACACACTATATCTAATATGTACACACAGACACACACACACACATATTATATATATATATATATATATATATATATATATATATATATATATATATATATCTTGAAAGTTATATCTGAACTCACCACTGTCGGCACAGCCTCGCCAGTCATCCTGCATGGGCTTCCATGTTAAGAGCCCTCTCCTCTGCATCTGTGGTGGGAAAACACACCATTATGCATACCTGTCTTCAGATATTCATACTATGATTGGATAAATCACCATTTGATATATTTACAAACTTCTGGGGCATTCCGGTCCCGAGCATCTTGAATCCATTGGACCAAGAGTGCCCCCTTCCTCTATCTCAGGTCATCATAATGATGGCAGACCTACTCACCAGTGGGGTGCCAGCTGCATTGGTGAGCTCATGTGCCAGATGGTCCCAGGCCTCAGACTTGTATTCTGAGCCCTGGTACTGGCCCTGCAGCAGTCTGTCATCATGGCTCTTTACAAAAATCCCAGCCATGACCCTGGACTCCAACATGCCCCAGTGCTGTGCCCGAAAGTGCACTCCTTCACCAGCACTTGCCATAGGTCCTACAAGGATCAAACTCTAACAGGTTCTGCCTGAATTCCTGCCTGTGCAGTTTAAATAAAGACCATATTCCCACACTTTGCAGTCATTGGACCATTTTCAAAAATGCTGAGCAAAGCTCAGCAGTGTGCAAACCTGATAAGCTGAGTTGATCAGTGCTTAAAGTGGCAAATGCTGAGCAGTGCTTAGCAGTGCACAAATCCACTTAGCTAAGCTGAATACTGCTTAGAATGGGACTTCTTAGCAATGCTCAAACCAGCTAAGCAGAGCAAAGCACTGCTAAGTATTGCTCAGACAGTTCTTGTTTAAACATTGCTTACCTTGGCTTAGCAGTTCTTAGCAAAACTAAGCTAAGGCCAGACAAAATTATCATTTAAAAAATCAGGATTGGATAGTAGTTATTCATTATTGATAAATTATTATTATGTGCATGTATTTTACTTTACATGACTTCCCCTATGTGCTTTCATTATGTTACCTTGGGGTGTGACTGTACTGTATCGGGCACTTGTGTTTAAATGGTGGTTTGCACCTCATATCTCCACTGACACTGGGATTCTAGACCAGCTACATTACCCTGGTTAGCAAATATCACTAACTACATGACTAAATAAAAAAATAATTAATATCAAAATGCTTTCCCATGTAAAAGCTCAATGGCCTGTCTTGGTATTCGAACTGTGTACCTACTGCTCACAAAGTTGTGACCCTAATCACTCAGATATGAGGACTTCAACTATACATTTTTACATAGCTTTTTGTTACATTTAAGCACTGCTGAGCAAAGTGAGGCACCATGAAAACCCACTCAGGCTATGCTTAAACTTTGAGGAAAACAAACTAAATAAAAATTAACTGTTAATTCAAAATTAAACTATTACACTTCACTTTATTACATAAGTGTCCGAGGGCACTTTCTTTATAGTTTTAGTAGCACTTTTATAATGCAGGGGGTGTGTTACAGATACTGTAACACATCCCCTATATGCTGATTCATTTCACATCTTCCATTTCAGTGTCCGGGGACATTTTCTTTACTGGTAAGTGTCGTACAGCACTTTGGAAGTGCAAGCGGTGTGTTACAGATCTGCGAGCACTACTGTAATGCAGCCCCTATCACTGATTCAGTATCCATCTACACAGCTCCCCCTCAGTAGCACGTCTTCATTAATATGCAAGGTACGCTGCCGAGAGGGAGATGCGGACAGACACCATTCACTCCATGTAGGAATAACACTATTCCTATATGGAGTTTATTAAATCTGGGGGGACATCTTTCCTGATATTCTCCTCTAAAGAATCAAGATGAATGATCATTATGCCCTATGGATCCTATAAGTCAGAACAAGAGAATTTTAAAAAGTGAGCCAACTTCATGTCTCCTTTGTATCTAGTATGTTGGAGACTTTATTAAGCAAACAGTTTTAGACTAAATTACTGGTTGTACAGGGTTTTGTTGCTCTTTCATAGTCAAACATATTAAAGGGCCAGTGGGAGCTCATTCCATCAAGGCTGCTGCCTCTGTGACTTTTTTTTAAGTCTCTTTGGTGGCCACCTATGAGACTGCCTCTGTGACTTTCTATTAAGTCTTATTAACAGCTGTCCATGAGTTAGGCATATGGTATGCTGACCACATTTCTATTAAACATTGCAAACTATAGTACATGTTGAAAGATATGCTATAGGGTTGGTGGTTGGCATAATGGTTAAGGTGTTTGCCTCACATACACAAAGCACAGTGTTTGATTCTCACCTTTAAAAGGGAAATCAGCTAGGTTTAAAATGGCCCACAAGGGCAGCTAACCTTGTAATAATCTTAGCACCTATGCAGTGGTTTTTGATACAGGAGTTATCCGAGGCATGTTAGCTGATGCCCTAAGCCAGGTTTGGATTCCTAGCCTAGCACTGTATTCAGACATGCTAAAAAAGAAGGATGAAAAAATTACAGAAAAGTTATGTGAAGTAAACCATAATGATGGATCAGACACATCATTATCTTCACAGTTTAGAAACCATCTGTCCTTTCCTTCTGGGTTTTGTTTTCTGTCAATGCTTTATACTGCTTTGTCCGGGTGCTTACTTATCTTGTTCCTCCTGTCCATCACTGGTACTGGTCCAGCACCACAGTGACCCCATACACACCAGATCTACCAGCTATCTTCTTGCCACCCCCAGAATTAATCCAGTATTGCTGGGGCCAGTTGTGGAACCTAAGGGTGTCCTGGAGGCTGAGCAATGTGGCTTCATCCAAGGAGGACATGCACTGCAGGCAAGCATTGTATCTCCCCACCTTCACAGCCCGGCCAACCTCCACCCTTGCAGACCACGCCTCCTACAGCAACATCCTCAGCCTCTACCAAGAATCATCGCAAGTAGGTGCCCATGTACCATCCTCCCACCAGATGGACATGCTCCTCCCTGCCTGCCACTCTGTTAGTAGTCTGAGCTACTACTCAAACCCAGGTCAGCTAAGTAGTAGTCAGGGCTTTATCCCTGCATGCCACAAGAATGTCTTCTGTGGTGCTTTACTGAGGTGTGGCTCGATTTGTACAGTGGTTGAACAATGAATAAAACATTTTACAGCCCAATTTAGCCAGCTTTACAGATAAATGGCTACACTTAATTAGAGATAATACTATGGATCTTCGTTAACTCTCCCTAAAGCTTGTGACAGGATAATTGGTAACAATTAGTGTCATAACCATAACTGTATGTTCAGTTCTCCAGACAGAAAGACAGAGACAGAGCAACCTTTAAACCTTTCAGCTTTTCACTTTTAATTGATGTGAGTGTCAGAAACTGACACAGTGCAGCATTTTGCTTTGCTGGGTTCACAGGGTGTTTCTGTCAGACTTTGAAACTATATTATGGACTTAACTTCTAATGTGAGTCTTTTGGCAGCAAGATCTGAAGCTAGACTGTGACTTCATTTGTAATAGGTAATCCAACTTCAGCCTGATCTACCAATTGCGTTTTGGAAAATATCTGAGCTAGAACTGCCTTCAGAGGGAGAGTTATTATCTCAATAATATTAAAAACTGAGACAAGTCTGCATTGGCCATTGGCTGATGTGGCAAGTATCTCAGTCAACTGCTTTCACATACTGGGTTCATTCCTAATGAGTCATCCTTTAGATAAGATGTTAAACTAAGCCCCATCTTTCTAGTCTAACGGTGGTTTAGGTAGATTTTAAAGATTCCATGACAGTAAAATATATATTTATTAAAACTCCGGACTAAAATTCCAGCTTATACAACAATCTGTGCATTAATCACACATGTAATACATTAGCAGTATTATCTAAAAATCACGGCAATAATATTTCCTCATTTTATGTATGTATGTATGTATGTATATATATATATATATATATATATATATATATATAAAAAATATTTCTCTAATATTATTTTCTTAGCAAGTGCAATCAACTAATTATCTCACCTAATTATTTAACTGTTGTCAACTGTGTTCTAATTAAACTTGCGATATAAATTGCTTAAACAGAAAGTGTATGTGAGCAACCATTAATTACAGTAATTATTATAATATGTATCAGCCATTCAGCATAAATGACGTGCCTAAATTAACTCATACGGCTCATCTTCACCTATCTATTATCATTCCATTCTTTCAAAGGTAATTTCCAACTATTTCTTCGGTATTACATTCCATAAATAAATGTTCTAAATAATAAATCTTATGGTCACATTGCTCCAGTAATCATGCTCCTTCACTTATTCCCTTTTGTTTGAGTATCCCCAAACACCCAGCTTACTTTGGATGCCAGTCCACATTGTATCTCCTTCCACCATCAGCATTAATTTTCAAGCAGCATTTCCAGAGCTTATTATTATTTGTATTTATGTTGAAGGTTCCTTATGACTTATTTAGTGCATAATGGTAAATTTCTGTCTCCTCAGTTCATTCCATTTCTAAGTCTACTATTTCTTCTATTTAACATATTCTGTTATCCAAGCAGATGATACTTAAAGATATGGAGGAGAGGAACTCTATACTAATAGCTGTTAACAAGCTGTTTCCTGAAGTCTGGGGGTTTGAGCCTCTCTCTGCCTCCATTTACCTACTGTGTGACTTGGAGGAAATCATTAAGCCATTCAGTGCTCTGGTGTTAAATGAAAGTGGGCAAGGCTCCTCACTAGTCTCCTGGAGCTCATACCTAGTAACTACCTATGAATCTATAACACAAAGTTGATTGATATGTGTCAGAATGCACTTAGGAATGGCCTGTCCAGTCAGACTAAATAGCTGATACTTTGACTTTGGCAATAATGTTATAGGTAAAGGATTATCATTTAATGCTTTATTCAATAAAGCATAAGGTCTTCCTAAACAGTATGTATTGTTAAATGACTTCTGGATGGTTAAGTGAATATGCAGCCTCTGTCAGACATGTTTAGTTACATCTAGAAGAATGGTATACAAGTAAAGAAGTTTCTTCGGGATAAGAACTTAGACCATTCATGTTTAATTCATTTCTGTGTGACAGTCTATAGTAAATAGTATGCATATGATGGGTCCACTTCTGAATCTCAAAATATTGAAATATAGAATTTTGGTATCTCGAGACCAGAATGCTGAAACTATACTACACCGAAAATTTTAAAAAAAGAACTGAAACTTCATAATACCGAATTTTCAGTAAGCGACACTGTTTTTAAAATACCCTCCACCACACAAACAAAAACACATACAAACCCTTCCTCCCTACATCATAACAAATCAACACAACACACACACAAACAAAACCCAACTAATCTACATATAATCATGGGGCAAGCCCCACACAAAACCCCCCATGCGGGGCTGCACCCCCAGACCCCTGCTACTTATATATACCAACTCCGAGGTCACACTAACATGAAAACTACAACACACCTACTTCTACATGCCCTACTCTCCTGTTACACAAACACTTATAACCATGAGAAACACACACACTACACATGTAAAACAATCACCACTGTCAACACCTGCACACACGCACTCTCACCTACCTACCCTAACCTACTCCTACAACTACCTAAAACACTAAATAAAACAACATTCCTACCCAAAACCCTGACATAATATAAACTTACCTGGATCTCAGAATATAACCGCACATCGACTGCCATCTTCAAAACCTAGAAACCACTAAACCTTAAAGAGACAGCACACTACAAAAACAGACCATGTAATAACTGCTGCACATTTGACAACCTAAGATTTGACAAAATGAGAACTGAACTTTCGGCATTCTGGTCTCGAGATACTGAAATTCAATATTTCAGTATTTCGAGATTCAGAAGTGGACCCCATATGACAAAAAGGTGAAGTGGGCACTGACAGGCATCATAGACTGGCAATTTAAAGCCCACTGCCTGACAGCTTAGCTTACAAGATTAAGACTACGAGCTGCTAATGAAATGGTCAGATCCTGTAGTCCTGGGTTTGATTCTTTCATTTTCCATCTGTCTATGATGTGATTTTGAGTAAGTCACTTAACTTGACAATGCTGATGTGTCTCTACTCAAAAAAGGCCTCAACCTATTTTAACAGCCTGATTAACAAAAAAAAAATGAACAGTCGAAATGAAGAGTCTTTTCAGAATGAGCTCCTGTTTAATAATAAGAAAAGAAGAATTGCATTCATTTAGGGAAGAAAAATAACCCTGGCACTCTAAGGATGGGAGGATGATTATAAACAATGAGAACAAATGATCTGTGCATTGCTGAACTAGAGTTTTTCAAATATTGCCACTACATAGAAGAGAAAAGAAGGAAGCAAAAGGGCAGTGAAGTTCAAAAAAGACTACAAAAATTAAATGTGATGAAGAAATGTTCCCACACTGTAGGACCATAAAACAACCCCATCTTGATCTTGCATCCTTAATTTGGAGGCTCAGGTTTTAGGGGATTGCACAGTTTCATGCAGACCATTTGGTTGCAACCACTAATAATTAAAGGTGATTATATAAGCCTCCAGTTCACTGCATTCCTTTCTTTTTTCTATGAGCTTTCTTCTAGGACACTGTGTCAGGTGACCATGACTTCTCTGTTGCACACATAACCTGATTTCACCACCTCATTATGTATTGTAGTGTGTTTGACAAGCATTTCTTTCCTCTTATGTTTTGACATCAGGTAACAGAGAAACATGGTTATGAGGTGCATAACTAGAGAAGGATGGATAAATACTACTAGTAATCGCTAGAAAACCTTGATTAGTCCAATGACTTCCTGTTGCAGTTCCATCACTTCATACTGTTCCAAGGTCACTTTGGAGAAATGCATCTCTTTTTTCAGTAAAATCAGATTGCTCATTTAACAAGGTAGTGACCCTTACTAATGCTGTTCAGTATCTTTGGTTATACTGGGATGTAAGCTATAGAGTTAGGCAATATTTTGTGCCCAAGTGGTAAAACTGCATATACTGGTATGAAATGATTTCTGCAGGAATTTGTGTCTTAACAGAACTGTGAAGTTTCCTGCAATATAACATGAACTGATTTATGTCCTGGTCTAGAGCTATGTAGAGAGTTATAGTGAGAAAAAGATTTGGCACTATACTTGTTTTATCCCGAACTCCAGACCAGTGATGATGTGTGTAGTGAAGTAGAGATAACAGAGTATGGCGCATAATCTTTATCACAACCATTTTGCATTCTAGCTATCAGTGCATTGAGATCAGACAACAAACAGTTACTCAAGTCGATGTGCACTGTTTGATTTACATGTAAGACAGTCCTCTCTATGTTTCTTCTTAATGACAATGAGGATTCCTGGACAATTGAGTTAAAAAGGAAAGCACCTGTCAATACCAGGTCATTTGCAATGCCACAATACTATTAAGTAACAGTAAAACTGATTTTTGCTGTACTGAAAACATTTGGCTGTTTACAGGTTTTGATGACCATCAGTATCTTTATTGCTCTGACTTGCTTGTATAAATAGTCGAGTACTTACTTTTATACAGTCTCCCTGATGACTATGGGTTAGTTAATGCATCAGTATTGTTTTACACTCAAGAATTTTGACTGCTGTAAACTGCTTGGAAAATTTGTCACCCAGTCTCCACTACAACTGGCCATCGCCAGCCTGAATTTACTCTATTAACATTGTTGCCAACTTGCCACTGTTGTATACTGCATAGGGGTGTATGATAATAACTGTATTGTATTGTATGATATCTGCGGGCTCTATCTTCTACCATCAGTTTTACTTCAGTAAATCCATAACATGTTCTGCATATTTTATGTTTGTGGCCTAGTTTAATATATAGGGTGCTTCAGAAAAGGTTCCCATGTTATACAGCCAGTGGAAAAGCATAAACAAAGCAATAAATGCAAAAATAATGGCAGATGGCAGATTCACACACACACACACACACACACACACACACACACACACACACACACACACACACACACACACACACACATACACAAACACACACACACACATATATATATATATATATATATATATATATATATATATATATATGATTATATGATGAGTTATCAATGGAACTAATATCAATAACCATTCCATTAAAAATTTAAATCATTTGTAATTAAAAGCTGATGCAACAAACTCACTGCACAGCAGTTGAAAAACTAACACCACTGTAAAGCAATCTCAGTGTTTTTAATGACGCACTTGACAAAATTCAGAGCTGTCACCTTGTACTTTCATTTTACACATTGAGAGGTACTACAGTTATTAATATTTCAATAAAAATATGAAGTCATATAGTCTTAATAAGTACAAACTTGATAATTATGAAAATATGGAAACAAGTTAATATTCCAAAAGCAGGTTTGTTAACAGCAGACAGGAAAGACTTGCTTATGTCCTGTAGATAGACATCAAAGGAAATTAGGTAAAAAAGATCAGATTTCAATGGCTGTTCTAACTGAGATTAGACAAAGTGAAAATCTACGGATCCTAAATGCTAGGGAGGGAGGAGTACTCTGAATCCAGTAATGCACTGTGCAAGTCTGTTTCTGGCAGGATGCTCTGTGTGCCTGGGGTTTCTGATTCAGAGACTGCTGTAGCACTTCAGTGGTTAGACGTCTCTGTCATGAAGACTGATATCAGCCTCTCTGGAGAAGGACAGATACAAATGTGGCAGCTCAGTCATGTGGTAAATGCAAACTACTTGTGTGCTTCCCCAGTGCCTTTCACCAGGATCTGAACAGTAAGGTAAAGCTATTCAACTAGTAGCTCTGCCACACCATTTTGGAAGTCTGCATACACTGGTATCTATGGCAAGAGCACAGATGTTAATGGTGCAACATTTAAGTACTGTGAGATGTATGTGTGCATGTGTACATGTGCACATGTGTCTGAATGTATGTGTGTGCACACTCGTGTGCACGTGTGTGTGTGTGTGTTTGAGGCCTGTGCAACAACATTGTGTGAGCAGGTAGGGGGAACACTATATATTACTAAAAGGCACTGTGTTCAATTCAAAGACATGCTAATGAGCTTTTGCTCAACCCACCTCTTGGCATGTGTTTTGAGATCTAGTGCTACCAGGACCTAGTAACACTATAACACAGTTTTCTCTGAATAACTGCCTATTAAATCTTGGGTGCTAGTGGAAGCACTCATACAACAAAATATAACTTACCCTAATTTCTATGAGTGCTGGCTCAGGTGACAACACCCCCCCCCCCAAACAAGAAGTATGGACAGTTTCCATAAAGGAACATTATTTTAAAGTCTTATTCTTTGACATATAAACTGACACCTGTAATATAGTCTTTATTATATTATCACTCAGTTTTTAAATAAAATATATTTGCCAGGCTTTCATGTTGTATTGAACATAGACTTCACAACCAAGTTAACTCATTTCATTGGACTTTTCGATCTCATCTTTTTTTTCTTTCCAGGCATTTTAATAAATTGCTATTTCTAGACCCTTTTATCACTTTTACCCCAAAATTTCAAAAGTCTATCTCAGGAGCTTCCTCTTTAAAACTGTGGTGTTATTACTCTGCAGTTCTGTCCCAGTGGTTCATTCAGTGTCACTTGGAAAACTACTGTTTTTTAAAATTATTGCCACAGTCAAGCATGACGTAGACTGGAACATTGTCATAATTATAAAATGGAGGAAAAATATTCAAAGACATGGGAATAGTTAATTTATATGTTTAAGCCATACAGGCTTGTTTTGTAATTTTGATGGTTTTTAGTAATTTGACCAAACCTAAATCCTACAGCAGAGACTTTTCTTCAGAATTCTCAAGTAGTGTCAATTTTCAATTTCAGGATAAAATATGTATGCAGTTTTCAGCACCAACTGCAATTCTGTTTGCAAAACTACCTTCCCAGTAATATGTGCATGTTTTTATTTTTATAAACATAGGAGCATAAGATCAACACTAGGCAGGCAGTCACAAGGACCATAAGATGCCATATACAAGACACACTTATAGGTTCATAGGTATATACTAGACTAACACCAGTCAGGCCTTTATAAGCCTAACCATGACCCCAAATTTATCCCACATGTTGTTTTAAGGGGTGTACATTAGATAGAATATGATTTAACTGCTGCCAGTGTCCATGAGAGACATAGGTGTCAGACTGGGGTGAATTTCCAATTTTCCCATCCACTGGAACAGGTTACACTTGGAAAGGGTTAGGGACAAGCTCTGCTTCATATGGATGGGAAGCCTATTCCGGAGAATGGGAGCTGTCAAAGATACATACCTTTCCTTCCAACATGTCCTATTTAAATCGCAAGCAAAGCTCAAATAATTGGATCTAGTAGTTCTGATGCTTAAAATCAACAGGTTCCATAACAAGGCACGGACGCAGTTATGATCAACCTATATACCTATGTATATCAACCCAGAGATTGTGCCATCATGGGGAAAGGTGAAATCCCTGGAATACCAGCAATAATGCTTATCCCCGTTGAATACCTCAGTTTATTGTACTTCTTAAACTACTATACCTACTTCTGATTAGCACAACTAAATTACTATTCCATCACTACTTCTCTGTTAGCCTTCAGACTTGCTTATCTCCTCTAATACCTCACCTTATTGTATTTCTTGAGTTACTACTCCTAACTGTCTTATACATGACACTTCTAACTGTAAATCCTCAATACAATGCTTGTATATTAATGTTTGTGAATATCAATACAAATTTTATTATACTGACTATTATGTTGTGTGTTCACTGAATATGCTTTATAAAATTTGTTATTCTAAATATTGATTGCATTAAATATGGTACCTTGGAGCTTTTCTCGCCAGGCTTCCTCTGAAATGGGCATCTGTGTCCAGACTTTCCTGGTAAACCAATGTCAATAAATAAATAAATAAATAAATAAGTTGACCTACTGGGGAAAGGCCTGCAGTCACACACTGAAGAACAGTCTGGGTGTCAATCAGTAGTGTTCCACTAACAAGCCAGGCTGTTCTACCAGCATTACAATCATGTTATTCATGTATTAAAATCTGCAAGTTTGCACGTCTAATCTCGTCAGTTCTCAATATTTTAGATACAAACCCAAAATACTAATTTTAAATTGTCTCATGAATGGAATGTGATAACTCTCAAAGTTCATTCAAAACCTGCATTTTTCAGCACAATGGGATATTTTACTATATATATGTATAATCTTTTCAAAAATGCTTGCAAAATGCTGTTTTTATGAAGTTAGGTCATTAAAAAATCTGTTTAAATTCTAAGACTGAAATCAAAAGTGTTCACTTCGAACATCCTGACATTTTAACTAACACGCATAGTTTCAGAAGTTTATTCATTCATTCATTCATTCATTCATCCAGTCCCTGATACTGCTTTACCCTGTTTGGGGTCATGTGCAGCCAGGTCTATCCTGATAATCAGTTTACACAAGGTAGAGAACCGACAGGGCGCATGCAAACAGTACCCACTGCACACATGCCTATCACTGTTTCACTGAGGAGCAATGCCTTTGGAATTGAGAAGAAATCAGAGCACCCACAAAAAGCATGGACAGACATGGAGGAGATGTACACTCTGCACATCCCAATTGGAAAACAAACTAGAAAAAAGAGAAAGTGTGAAGCAGCTGCTATAACTGCTACACCACTGTGTTTTCAGTAGCAGCATTAATTTTCTACAGTTTCACTCAAATTTCAAAACACAAACACTTATTTAGAACACATATTTAGGTTCCATGTCTTTTTTCATGCCAAAATAAAGCTTAAATTTACTGCAAAATTCATTAAACTTCTAAATAATGTTGTATCAAGGCTACAGACCAAAATTTGCCATTTATTTCTGAATCCTGCTTACATGGCATAACAACAGAGGTCACAAACTGGAATGTGTGATTATTACTTTAACTATGATGCAACATAAAATAGTTGTATGTTTATTAGGTCTGTTTTGCCTTGTTTTTTGTAGGATGTTCAAAGCATGCTAAGTGAAAATTTCCTTTTCTGCTGTAGAACCTTGGCCTAGATGTACAGAATGGCAGCTGCCGTTCATATGCCATTAACATAGTACTTGCTATGATCTATTTAGCAC
Source organism: Protopterus annectens (assembly GCF_019279795.1). Classification (NCBI taxonomy): domain Eukaryota; kingdom Metazoa; phylum Chordata; order Ceratodontiformes; family Protopteridae; genus Protopterus; species Protopterus annectens. Next base: position 1,032,649,065 of record NC_056737.1, read on the forward strand.
TGCAGATTATCCATGCCTGTCTCTACTTTTTTGTCCCATGTTACAGTCTGCTGTATTGATACAGCTGAAATTTTGCTATTAAGTAAACCTTGTTTCCAAAACATGCTACTGTTCATAGGATAGCCATGTTACTACAAACTGGCAGTGTGACTGCAGTATGTTGCCCTTCAGTATTTAGTGTCTCATAAGAAGGTAACATTTGCTTTACCCTATTGCTTGCTTCTAGGGATAACTGAAACCTGGCTAAATGACTTGCAAAGGCTCTGCAGTATAAACGTATTGTGGTTGGAAGGGGTCCTTGGACCAGACTACTCATCCAGTTAACCACTGTTTAAATAAATAGCTAACACAGGAGTCAAACCCACATCTGTATGGATGCAGCCCAGTCGCATCTTGTCAACTTAACCACTAGCCTAATCTGCAATCTAATTTGATTAATAGAGCTTCTCGCCAATTCACAGAGGAAAGCCACTGGTGAAATTGTCACAGCTGCCTCTTTCTTAATTGGTCACAAACAACATACGTCACTGGGTTCTGACTACAATCTTTTATCCTGATTTGAATACTTTGAATGTTAACCAGCTGAGACACAGACAGTTTAGCTGACAATTATGAAGCAATAAATAAAGAGACTTGGACCTGGGGATGGGAGAGACAGTTCACAATTAGTATGCTACTGCAATGCAAGGCTATCCATGAAACCTGCAGAGACAAACAGCTTCACTGTGTCACAGTAATAAATTACATAGCTCAGAAGTCAGGGTTATTTAGGAAACATTAGAACAGCCATAAAAATTAACCTGTTCAGCATCAGACATTATTACCAACTGGGTCATGACTTCAAAAAAGGTATTTGTCAGCACCAAATGCTTGCTTACATTATATGTGTAAAGTAATAGTATGTTTAATGAAATCAATGAGCAACTAAGAGAGACAAGTGTCTTTAATAGCCCATTATTCCAAAAATGTTCCACTACACCCTATCTATATAACACATCATAAGGCATATTCATAATCTTAAAGGATTACTCTATATCACCCTGAATGTCATCTGTTTATTTATATAGATCTTACTTCATGAAGTAAAGCAATGAAAATCTTTATGTATGACTTAGAATGTACAAATGCGATTTAATAAAGAATGCGGTACGTTTCCTTTCAGGATATTTAAAAACAGAAAAGAGCCAGATTCATTAAAGCCTTCACTAAGTGTACACCGTTCTGAGTGAACAGACAACACAAACATAACTCACACCTTCTTACTCCTAATTTTAGTTTTCCTACTGATATTCTTGCAGCTTTAAATATTGGCAGGGATTCGTAAAGGTTACCACAAAGTGTAGACCACATGTACACTTAGTGTAATCTTTGTGTGTGACTAGAAAGCACAACAATGTGATAAGAATTTTACTGAATACATATTGTGTACACTTAGTGTAGGCTTTATTGAATCCGTCCGTTTGTCTTCTAACTTTTTAAAAACATTCTTGAGCAAACATAAAGAGTTATCTCTGTTTTGTTTTGTTTTGTTTTGTTGTAGATAAACTTCCAAAGTTAAGAGGCTGCCGTGTAACATTGGTGATTTTATTGCATTTTTATCCAATAATTTAATTGTAATTTTCTTCTATGAATTCAAGTAGTATTTTTTTCTTTTGCCACAGAAGATTTTGGAAAGTGAAAGGAAAACATCGTTTTAAGGTCCAAGAAATGCATTTCCTTTGAATTTAAAAAAGTAAATAACTAAATAATAACTATAAAAATAATAAATACTCTGAGCAAACATTTCCCTTTAAATTTGACAGGGGAAATATTTATAATGAAAATGATAAGAGGTAGTGTAATCTAAATTAAATACAGTTTTAAAGTTTTAGAAGTAATCCCCAGTAATTTCACACTAAACTGTTAGTACTATGTCAGGACTAGGCATACCTTAACTGACCAAAACTGAAACTAAACCTAGACAAGATCAAGGCACTAGTGGTGTCATCTACCATCTGTCCATTCAAACTTCCACTGTCATCACCCTTGATGATCTACAATGACAATTCTTTAGTACATGGACTGGATGTTATTCTTGATTACGGGCAAACATTTTGGGCTCTGGCATAGGCAATCATTATGACATATTATTTTCATCTCTAAAATACAGCCTGGATCATACACTGCTTGCCAAGGTCATGGGCAATTGCAAAGATAGCTGCTTCTGTGGGCAATTTTAAGCCTAGCCCCTTCCAATGGTAAGACTTAAACCCTGTACCTTGTGTTTGAGGTAAACACCTAAATAATTTTTCCAACCCACATACTCCTCCTGTTAGACTTGTTGATGGTGGTAAAGGCACTGGAATTGTTGCACTTAGATTACTGTAATGCTCTGTACATTGGGCTAATGGATACTGATTTGCCATGTCCATAGTGGGTGCAGAACTTGTAGTCAAACTAGTAACTGGTGTCTGCATAACTAGTCGTCATATCATACCAGTTCTGGGGGATATGCACTGTCTACCATTCATGGCTTATTGCATTTTTCAAATCTTGAAGATCGCTTTCCTGGCTCTGCACAAGCTGGATCATGGTTATCTAAATTTCCTGCTGAGACTGTATGTCCCAACAAGGTAGATCAGATTGTATAGTGCAGGGCTTATCTTCATTCCAGAGGTGTGTCTTGAAATTACAGGCAAGTCAACTTTTTCTTATGTCAGTGTCTCAAAAGGAATGCACTTGCTTTTGATTGTGGAAAATCAGACGGCTGTGGGTTCTATTCCCACCCTGCATGTTTAGACTAATTTTCTAACACTGATACTGCAGTGCAGTATAAGGGGGGTGTTGCACTCCTGAGTTTGGTGTCCTTTGGATGAGATATTAAACCAAGGGCCCATCAGTCTGACTTGGTAGTAGATCAGGTGGACGTAAAAGATCATCCAACACTTCTTGAAAATAGTAGGAATTACTTTATTTACACACGTTTTCACATTATTGGTAGGAGTCTCAACAAAAAACTCCACTCCCTAGGAGCTCACTTCACTCTAGAGAATGCTGACGTCTGTGTGGTCACTAAGACATGGTTTAGAATCACACAGAACACACTGACAGTGCAAGGCTATAATGCCTTCCACACATTTAGACCAACTACTACATAGACAGGGACTAAAGGTGGAGGTGTCTTGATTTACATCAAAAATAAATATATCTCAACGCTGGTCAAACAGGACAATGCACTTCAGCTTCTGCACATTCAAATCACCATAGGCAAAATCTAATACCACTTCCTTGCAAGCAATAAGTCACCCTCTGTGACCCAGGAAATCCATACCATGTATTTAAACTTATTCGAAACACTCACCATCTAACCCAATACTATATTCTTGGGCGACTTTAATTACCCCACTATTAACTGGGAAACATATATGACACCAAGCGTACAGGTACAGGGATTCCTGGGTTTGTAAATACAAACTCCCTGACTATATTGTCCATACACCAACAAGGGATGCAACCATACTGGATTTGGGAGAGTGGTGCACACCCCTAGTATAATGCCTTACCTGGTAAGGTCAGACCACAAAATGCTCTCTTTTGAAGTAAAAATAAAACCTGGAACCCCAGCTAACCCTGGAATATTCAGGAACTACTCGAAGCTTAACTTCTTACTATTAATTGATAACCTGGCAAAATTTCAGATCCTCATAAACTCTGAAAACACTACTGCCTATGCAGAACTGTTCACAGAAACCTTATACAAGCATGTTAATAGTTACACAGAGGCAGCTGTATCCATAAGGAAGAAGTACAGAACTAACTCAAAAAAACAAGTCACCCTGGTGGAATCACAGCATCAATAGACTGTATAAGGAAAATAAAAACACTCTCTTCAATCTAAATAAGCAACTCAGTGGACAAATAAAGTGAGCCAAGTATACTGAGCTAGGAGACATAGCAAACCTACTAGCCAACAAATTCAGCTCCAACTTTACCCCTCTTCCCCATCAACCTCCCCTCAGGAAGTACCATCAAATATAACTACCCCTGCTATCAATAAGGAACATGTCCTTAATGCTCTTTCTAAGGCCAAAAACACTGCATCAATGGGCTCAGACAATATCCCAGGATGTCTTTTAAATAGCATGAAACATGGTCTGTCATGCCCTCTGGAATTTCTATTTAACTCTAGCCACCAAACAGACTTCATGCCTCATAAATGAAGAATAGCAACAGTCATCCCTATGCACAAAGGTGGGCCATCTTCAGACCCTGGAAACTACAGACCCGTAAGTCTGACTAGCCTCATATGCAAAGCCATGGAAGGAATTATCATGGACATGATCAATAATGACATAGGAAACCTCACTCCAATTTGGTTTCATCAAGGGCAGGTTATGTCTAATCAACCTGGTGGACTTCTTTGAGAAAGTTGCCAAAGCAATGGATAGGACAAAATGGTTCACACTGTGTACTTTGACCTGGCCAAAGCATTTGACACAATCCCACACTCCGGCAAACTTAAGATGCTAAGTGCAAACCCTTATGTCATGCAGTGGATAGTCAGCTGGCTCAAAGATAGGACCCATGAAGTTAAAACTGGGGAGCCCACCTCTGCAAAGGGGCCAGTCACAAGCAGAGCCCCTCAAGGATCGGTCCTGGGACTGCTTCTTTTTGGGATTTATTTCTCTGAAGTAAAAGCCAATTTCAGTGGCCTCTAACTAACTAAATTTGCAGATGATTGCAAATTAGGAGCTGTCATTGAATCACCCACCAACACAAATGTTCTCCAAGAAATGCTGACACAGACAAACAAATGGTGTCAGAGCCATGGACTAAAACTAAATGCCAAGAAATGCATAAAATATCCTTTGGGAATTCATTCACCTCTGGTAACTATCATATTGACAACACACTTCTAAAAGGTGACCCAGTAGTCAGGAACTTGGGGACACACAGAGAGTAATCTTGCCTTTGACCATCATGTGTCTACAGTAATGAGGAAATAATTCTATGTTGTGCAACTTATGAACAAAAGTATGGCATCTAGGTCCAAGGAAGTCATTGTTTCACTGTATTCAGCATTCATCAGACCTGTTATTGAGTATGATGCCTCCTTTGGTATGCTCCTAACCAGGCATATCCAACAACTGGAATGTCCACAGAGATTCCTCACTAAAAGAATACAGGGTGCAAGTAATATGTCCTTTGCAGACCACTTCAAGGCCCTATCCATGTATTCTGTCTCCTACAGGCACTTGAGGGAAGATTTATGCCTGACATACAAGACATTGTCAGACCCCACTCTGATGGATCTCCTGCATATCCACAAAACAAACAGTATCAGAATTACCTGTTCTAAAGACTTAAACCTTGCCTGTGATATAAATAGGACCTGCTGAAGAGACAGGTATGCATCCCAGAGACTACTTCATCTCTGGAACAGGCTCCCCCATCCATGTGAAGAAGAGTTCCTCCCTGTCCCAATTTAAGTGTACCTTGGACAACTGGATGGGGAACAGGAAATTCATCTCTGGTTTGGCGTCTATGTTTCTAATGGAGACAGGCAACCTGTAATTGTGTTATCTCCAAGGGTGCTGTTTGGAAATGTTTTACCTCCCATGCCCCTGCTTACAATTATCACTGTTTCCAGAACTTGCCAGAAATTTGGGATGCATGGCTAGGCTTAAAAAGGCCCTTGTGGTCATTAGCGTAGTAAGCACCTATGAACCTATTATACATATGTACTCTAAATACACATTTCTTCATTTCATATTAAAAGCATTATACATTAAAAAGAAAAAGGAAACGTTGGCATTCCCCTTTCATTATACCACAACTATTTCTTTACTTTATCAGTTCATCAATCTTTTTTAATTATACAGAACATCTTCACATCTCCATATTGTAAACAATATAATATTATCCCATTTATCAATATTAGCTTTCACCCCTTTCCCAAAGTAACCACGTATAATTATATCCACATCCAGCTACCTTCCCAGTGCCCTGGCCATATTTCCCCTTATCAGCATGAATACAACTTTGGGTCTATCCCAAAAAGAGGCCACTGGCCTACTAGGACAAATCCTGTCGACAAAGCGTCAGTATGTAAATAAATAAATTATCTCACTCCTATCCTCAAGAATTGTCTGCCATCCTCGATTAGTACATGTGAGACAGAATCCCTCTTTTGGAAACCCCTGAAGTTTTCACCCTTTGAGAGGAGTCTGTTGTGAGCCTGGTAGGGGTATAGGCACTGTTTTTTGTTTCCAGGATTTTTGATTAGTTTAGGGGGTACACTGTCACACTATTTACTACTTGTCTTTATTGTATTTGAATTTGATTATACTTTGTTCATACGGTTACTCTGAACTCAAAATAAATTAATGAGCTTAAACTGCGTTAAGATTTTTCTCTCTAATATCAGAAAAGTGCTTGGCTCTGTAATCTTTAAATTTCCAGTTTAATGTAACTGTGTAGTCAGTCAAACATAATTTATTTTGTGTGCGCGCACACGTGCGTGTGTGCGTGTGCGTGTGCGTGTGTGTGTGTGTGTGTGTGTGTGTGTGTGTGTGTGTGTGTGTGTGTGTGTATATATATATATATATATATATATATATATATATATATATATATATATATATATATATATATATATATATACATATATATATATATATATGTAGGTTTACTATCAACACATCGAATGTAAACCGTTCAAAAATACGGTTTACATGTTCGATGCGCTGAATATTAATTAGGTTGGAATATCGACAAGGTAATTGCTGCAAAGTCAAATTCGACTTCTGAATTCTGTTGTCCCCTGCACTGTTTCAAACAATGTAGTAAGTGTACACTTATCCGCCTGCTTTACAGCAGTACGTACATACCAGATCTTTACTGCACACCACTGACAGTCATGTTTCTGCAGGGGGGCAAGCCCCCCTGCACCCCCCCCACACCCCTGCTACTTATATATTCCAGCTCCGAGATCACACTACAGTTTCACATCATATTTAGATAGCACACACTGTTTGCAAAAAAATAGAATGAATAGAGGAGTTGTCATTTTTAATATACTGTGCAGGAGTTGTTAGTGTGCACATTTCTCCAATGCATAGTCGACAAGTATATTAGCACTGGCAATAAGAAGCAGTATTGAAAAACAATAAAGCAAATTTCTGACCATGACATGTCCCACCAATATTATTTTTTTGCTTAAATGTTTAGGAATTAATGAGGAAAGAATGTTGTACTGCACAGTCACACTGCTGAGTTTAAGAGGTGCTAATGTTATGAGTGGACGTACTGCCCACTTTGAATGAAGCTGTTTTTTTCAAGCACAGAACACTGCTGAAATATTAATAACTGTAACATTCTTATCTAATTTATGTTTATTACTGCACAACTGATGTCTGATGTTAATACATTCATAATTTCAACAACCAGTTACTTTACCTGTTTTACTTTAGTACAGTTTTATGAATGAACTGTTGAATCATATGATTTGTTCATAATTAAAACGTTCAGCTAGTGTTGGTATGTTATTCATGTGTAAAACCATATGCTATATGAAAATATGTTGATTTATACTGCTTAGTAAATAAACACATTTCATGGATCTTCAGTCTGACTGCTTTTGCTTGTATTTCCATTTCATACCCATAACTGGCACCATAAATTGTTTTTTAACCAACTGCATTATTAATTAAAGATAGGCAAAATGAAAAAGGGCAGGGTGTAAAAAGTAAAATGACATTAATATTGTTTGTTTAGGATACACTGTAGTGGGGACACTAACTATTCTTTCACATGTGTTACTCATATTTTAATGTTCATAATAAGATTTCAATAACGGAATAACAGTGTGAACTTTTTACTAATGAAAGTCAAATCATGAAATGTCATGGTGAGAGACAGAAAAATACAGTGTTAATGTCCACGTTATTCACTGAGCTGAAGATATTTGTTATTGACTGTTATGAAGTCTACATGTACAGGTGGCCAGTATCAAATCAATCAAGTGTCAATAGCCAAAATCAGAACACACCGTGAAACAGAACGTTGATCACTATTTTGCATAGGAAATCCCTCCTGGTGTGCACATAGAAACTCCACTGACAGTGATTTTATGAAACTTTGGGTATTTTTGTCCAGCCTTTTGGTTCCTCAGTATGTTGTTGTTCAAGGTTTCATAGAGCATATTTATGAAGATATATTTTCATTAATATTGTCAGATCCAGCTGACTTAAAAACAATTATATGTATGGTATCAATTGAAACTGTAGATTGCCACTGATAATTTCTTTGCAAGATGTGTTGTTTATATTGTCAAATATGTAACTAGAGATAATGTCTTACATTTCTTTAAATATATTAAAAATAAGCACCCAGAAAAGGAATTTCTAGCAATTGCATGAAATTTGAGTCTGGTTGAACAAAAGCACTCTAGATGTTATGTATCTGTACTGTACGTTTTCCAAGATATAAAAAGTATTTTTTGAAAATTGTAGAGGAAAATATAAATATATAAATATAAATTATTTTGTATTATATTACTGTATTCATTTAAAGCTACACACACTATTTCTGAAAGATTGTTGTTGTCTCTTTTTAACAGACATTCTTTTCCTTCTCATCTGCTGTAGAAGTTAATATTTTGTTATAGAGGTCACACCCCACCTTTACTGTGTGTCACACCTGGAAAAAGGGCTCCCTCATAAAACTGTGAAAAGCCAAGGCAAGCGAAGGTACAGGTATCAATCAGTAATGTGACAAAAATGGAGAACATTGGATCTTGTGTAATTGTGAGTCTAGAATGCTAAGTGTGATCTAGTGTTCTCCATAATCACCAGTTCCTGTATTATATCGCACTACTGTCGGAGGTACACTGAGTTCAAGATCCACTGTAAAAGCGGTGATGTCTTTAACACACGTATTGCTTTCCTTTTTGTTCATATGGACAGCAATAGATAAATAGCTTAATTATTTCCATTTTTAATAGAAATAATTAAGCTATCTATGTATTGCTGTCGATATACTTTGCTCTGTTCTTGTAACTGTCCTAGATAGGCCTTATCTCAGCCTCATTAACAATATATTGCTCTTTGAATGGTACTTTACACCAGCATCTGACCTCAACTGTACAAAACTAATACTCTTTCTCTCTATTAACTGTACATACTCATGTACGATCTGTGAAGGAAATCTTCTTCTTTTGGCTTTTCCCAGTTAGGGGTCACCACAGCAGATCACCTGTCCACTCATGATTAGCAGTGAAGTTTTACAGTGTCAAGTTGCCAGCCTGGTGCTCAACCTTCCACAGAAGGCACACACACGCACTCACACCTAGGGCCAGTTTAGAGTGTCCAATCCACCTACTGCATGTCTTTGGGAGGAAACTGGGGCACCCGCAGGAAACCCACGTGACCACAGGGAGGACATGCAGACTGTGCACAGAAGGCACCCCAGCCAAGGATCGAACCGGAGAACTTCTTGCTGTGAGGCGACAATGCTAACCACTGCACCACCATGGCTGCCTCTATGATCTGTGATGGAAATGTATACTACTAAATAATTGTGTGGTCCACAACCAAGTTATTGTGATGTAAATGTCTACTACGAAAGTATTGTAATGTCCATCTGGGTTGAAGCCCTCCTTAACCACCCAAAACTACCTTTTTTAAAGTGCGGGTTTTAGAGGTATGAACCTTTTTTACAAATAGAGTTAATAAAATACCAACCAGAATCTGTCAGAAGTGGCTGTCAAACCTGTGCTACAAGTGTACCATCCTGAAAGCTATACAAATGCAGTGGAGAGGTCCAACATCCTCTGTTGTTGTCACTAAAGCAGCCAGTCCTTTTCAGTGTCTTTATAAAGGCTATTTCAGAAGGATGTCTTTTTTTCAAATAACAAAGATATACAGGTGAGCTGATACAAAAGAAAGAGCAGAAAAATGAAAAAAGACCATGCAAAAATATAAAAGATGGTCAGAAACATAGCAGCTTAAATTTCTTGCGAAATAGTACCTCATAATGATGCAGAAATCCAGGAAATGAACACCATGGGTCTGATACATTGTATCTGTACTGCTCAGCTGCTACACCCAACCAGTAAGCACATGTGCAATATTTAGTTTTTTTGATATATATAAGCTACATTCTCCACTTCCTTTAACCTAGGGAAATATAACAGCATTCATGTGAGCAGTAGGGTATCACTTAGTGTTATAACATGCCTTTAGACTGCTGTCTCAAATGTACATATCATTTAGTTGGGGTTGGTTCACAGGTAATTTCTAGGTTTGCAGTCCAAGTGACTAGTGAGGAACCTAGACCAAATTCCAAGTTGCCCATAAGTGCATTTTGGTTAAACTCATGCTGCAGGCAAATGAGGGTTGAGAGAATCAAACCCTGGACCACAATAACTACATCTCATAGCTTTAACCACTGCACTAACTGGCTGAACATATGGTAAGCCTGAAGTTTTAGTCATTGAACAAATATGCTTGAACACCGTGTATTATCATATTTTAAACATAAATGCTGCTTTGGTTTCTCAAAGTACTCTATTGCATAGTGATGTTATGTAGCATCGCTGATTTTACTGACAGCAAGAACTTTTAATTCTCTTACTAATAGCCATATTTGATGTCCTTCTTGCTTAATAAAAGCTTGCCAATATGATTAACCTTGATTGGGTGTTTTCTTTGGCATCACTGAAGGTGTTACTGTGGCACCATACCTCTCAACCTCTTAGAACAAGAAATCTGGACAAAGCCATGAAGAAAAGTGGGACAAAGGTGTAAAAATAGGGACAATTTTAAATATTGCTCTTGCAAACTTAGAAAGTTGATAGAATACCAAGTTTTGCATTAGTATGGATTTTCTAATGGGTATGAAGTTTGAAACTCAAATGTCTGTCATTATTTTCTAACTTTAATCTTTAATGATTTGCCACTAATTTGCTAGAAAACCATAAATTTATCAAAAGCGGACCGAAAATACAAGGCAAAAATTGGGATAGTCTGTGAAACTCTGTACAGTTGAGAGATATGTGTGGCAGCCATAAGTTCAGACAGTAATCTGGATAGGCTTTTCAGAGGTGTCTTCCATTGAAGATGCCATGGTAACTGTATCATCACTGCACAGACATTTAGCCTGGTTTCAGTTATCCATTCCTGTCTGGTTAGAGTCTAGAAATATCATTAGCATTAATTATCCCTTCTTATATAAGTAAGTACCCAGTCAGTCATCAGTCTCTGGGTTTGTAACTGGTCTTTCATTTTTTTCCTTTAAATCATTTTAGTCATTCATCATTCCTCATATACAGGACTGAGCATGTCTCTGAATTAGGGCTATGGTCCTCTGAGCTGTAACCTCATGGCAAGTGGCAAATGCCATCACTTCTGTACCATCATCATGCATATCAGGTGGTTCTGCCACTCTGATTGTTGAGTAAATGACTGCAGAACATCCAAATATTAACATTTGACTGATTCACGTATGTCCTGAACTAGCAGCGTAACCACTCAGGCCCATTTCTTTAAAAACTTTAGGTCTATTTGCCTTTTCCAGTTATCTATTCTGTGGTCACTATGATTTAAAGTAAAATTGACATTTTTAGTTATGTTTCATTTATATGTTTTTGCTCAGAGGTTTGCATGGCTGTTAAGCTTATCTGGTTTCTCTAAATCCATTCTGAAATGTGAGATACTGTTAAAGAATTAGTGTTCGTACAGTGTTGGTAGCAGCATGTATATAGATGATTGAGTGGGTCGACGATCATAAACTGGCTTATTATGTATTTGAAACATGGATGCCAAGCAATGCACCTTCAAAGAAAGACTCAATCATAATTCCTTGTAGGGCATGGTGCTTTATCTGCTCCATGTACTTGCTAGTTACAGAAAAAAATACTAAGTGTTTTGTCAGCTTTCAGAACTACAAAGCACTTAGCAAGCACTGTCAAAAAGATAGTATAACACTGTCCCTTTATGTTTTCACTCACCTTACCATACCTCTAAAATGTTCAGATTTTCACAATGTCCAGATTTTTGCCTCATAGTTTTGGTCTGTTCATCATATAACCTTTGGTTTTCAGCCAAATCACTGAGGATTGAAGTCACTAAATAAGGATATATGTATGAGTTTCAGACTTCATATCTTTCAGAAATTGCAGGAGAACACATATCCCATTATTCTAACTTTTTTCTAAGTTTATAAGAGGAATGTACATCTTATCGGTATGGACAGCAGGCAGAAACAAATCTTTTTTTATTCTGCCATTGTTGTTTGCTGGTCAGTACTGACAGATTTGACTGCGTAGAGTGACACCTGACCTTAACAAGTTAAGCAATCCCGCACTATAGTAATGCTTAACTGATCTGTATTTTTCCAAGTGTCAGAGCATAATGACTGTCTTCCATGTACTACATTATAATAAGCAAAAAAAAAATCTATTTTTTTTGTAGGCGATGGAGCTTACCATAGGGGCTGATGTTTTTGATAATTCTTTTGACTCTTCTTTCATATTTTCATCCATACTATTTGGGGTTGAGTGATGAAATGTTTCTGTTTGATATGTATTTCAGATTTTTTCTGGCACACACACACACACACATGCGCGCGCACATGTACACATGCGCTTGCACACAGACACACACACACACAAACACATGTACAATTGAGACACTGTGCCCATCATACCTCCCTACTAATTAACTTCACCTGCTATGAGGTCACCATTATTCAGAGAAAAGGCAAATCTTTCTTATTTTTTTTTAACAAAATCATTTGCCTTTTACCCTTTCTTCAGTGAACTCAGAGAAAAGCACCTTTTTTGAAGCTGAATTCATGGATTTGTATGATTTGACTACTTCTGGTTGGACAAAGGAAATTACTCGCTTTGTGAGAGCAAGATGCCTGGAGCACATCCACTATCTTTTCTTGCAGCTTGTACAATTCATTTTTATCAATTACATGCCCATAACGCAAAATTTAATTTTTGAAAAATTCACACTTTTCTCTGGTTGCGTTAAGCCTATACAACCTGTAAGGTCATCCTTCTCTGCTGTCATCTTATGGTCATCTTGGCAATATTGTCCACTAGGAATTACAGTACATATCCTACAAGCTGCATCCAGATTAGCATGGACACCAGTCCAAGAATCAGTTTATTGTACTAGACCAACCATTTCTGCATATCACCCATTTATATAATGTCTTAAAATTCTGTTCTGTTTTGATTTATGTTTATGCCTGTACCATAATAATTTTAAGAAATTAATCTGTCAATCAGGGATGCAAAAATGCCTTTCATGTTCAATACACAGTATGGTACTGATTTTAACATTGTGGTGACAAACGTTTTCACATCTCTACATTTACAAAAATCCCCTAATTCTTTACCTCAGACAAAATCCCAGTGTATTTCAGTGTATGCTTTTCACTTGCTCTTTTAGATATGATCATAAGGCTCATCCCTGGGGTCCCAATGATTTTCAACTTAGCATTTTGCTATAGTGCATTTTTTTGCCTTTATCATTGTGTGGCGACATGTGTTGAAGGTTGTGCATTAGGCCTGGCAAGCCAGCACGTGAAAATCTACTGACAATCATTAACGGACCGGAGTTTCCGCTGTGGCGACCCCTAACCAGGAAAAGCCGAAAGACACAAACAAACAAATCATATTTAGTTTCTCTGTATATTTAAGAAACCCTTAGTTTGTATCAATAAGTGTAACAGCATTTCTCCCATAGTGTTTTTATTACTGCCTCCTAGCTGCTATTTGCAACTTTTTAATTAATCAATTCACATTTCTTTACTACAGTTATTTTGCCTGTTGTGGCAATGTTTTACCCATTTTAATATTCTGTTAATATTTATGAGCCATGTAATAGCATAGATAGGGAATAATTTCTCATGTTCTTTTAAGGAAAATCATTGATAAAGCAGCTACTGTATGCAACTTCAAGTCTGTTGGTTCATAAGGTCATCGGTTCTTACAAAGAGTATGACTAAAAGATACACAGTATTTGTAGGAAACTAGCAGCTAGCTACTATTTAGTTTATTGTATTTTACGTTTGTTTACCAAAAAAGTCCGACTAGATGCAAGTCCTTTTTCAGAGGAGGCCCGGGGAGAAAAGCTCCTCATAAAACAATAGGTAAAAATGATAACAAATACAAATATACATATCATTGTGATACAAGATTATTAATACAGGATATATCATGTTTTTAGAGAAAGACAAATAATGAGCACACAGTATAATAAGACATATGTACCTAGTGAGTAATATACATATATAAACTGAAAAGTCATGTACAGGATGTGAGCATCTATTTACAAGTGTATGACATTGTCAGGCTGTAGACTGAACCAAAAATAAAATGTATTTTTATTTATTTATTTATTTATTTTACATTTGTTAACCGGGCTAGTCCAACTGGATATATTTCCATTTTCAGCAGTGGCCTGGGGAGAAAAGCTCCACAGTAACATTTAAATGTTTATAATGTACTATTTTGTGAGCAAAAGGAAACATGAAAGTGTAAGACAAACAGTACATGAGAGAACAGTAGTTCCAAAGTCAATACTATCTAAGAAACAATACCATATACAAAGAGAAATATTTACACCAATATAAAAATAATACAATCGTTAAATCAGTAGAGAGCCTTAGCTACAGTAAAATAAGTTAATTAAGAAATACAGGAGCTTTGAAAGGAATAAGATACTCCTACAGTAATGTATGTGAGGTTGTTAACAAATATGTTCACAGTTAGCTCATCTCCTATTTTTAGGAAATAGTTTAAAGTAGTTTACGCTACTAAGGGGTAAGTAGTGTTTGAAAAAGTAAAGGGGAGGGAGGATATAGAAACATGGCAAAAAAAAATGCAGACAATTAGTCAGGGTAACAGCAAGGGCGTAACCAGTTAGTTATAAGATGTTGCTTCAGCCTTTGCTTAAAGAGTGGGAAGGAGGGAAGTGCAGTTAGATCTGATGGCAACATGTTCCAGAATTTTCCAGTGGTATTTGAAAACAAGGAGTCACTTGCCATGTTATTAGATTTGGTATTGCTAGCCAGTAGTTCAGTGGAGGAGCGTAAGGAGTTGAGGTTTACATAGGGGGTAACAAGGTTAGTGAGTATCGGTGGGTTCTTGGGCTGGTACAATACCCTATGAATAATGGTAAGTTGGGAGAGTATCAGAATGGAATGTTGTGGAGGGCGCGTAGAGGAGAGGAGCTTGTTGTGGAGGAGCGTAAGGAGTTGAGGTTTACCTAGGGGTAATAAGGTTAGTGAGTATCAGTGGGTTCTTGGGCTGGTACAATACCCTATGAATAATGGTAAGTAGGGAGAGTATCAGAACGTTTTTTAGTTCAAGCCAGTTAAGTTGCTTTAAGTTCAGACAGTGATGGGTTCTAAATGGGTTCCCAGTGGCAAACCTTGCAATATTATTATAGGAGTTAGTTAGTTTGGTGGGATTATTTTTCTTTAGGTAAGTATATATGGGGGAAGCATAAAGAAGAGTGGAGATTAAATGGGAGTGGGCAATAGTAGCTCTGGCTGTTGGTGTTAAGAAGGGTTTTATTCTATATAGGGAGCCCAGTTTTCTATTTACGGATTTTATAGTGTTATTGATATGATTATCAAATGTAAGGTTATTGTCAATTAAGACTCCTAATAGTTTGGTGGTAGAGTCTGGGGTTATAATGGTGCCATTATTTGATTTGATAGAGAAATTGATTGGGGGGACTTACTGTTAGGTGTAAAGAGTAATAGCTTGGTTTTTTTGGCATTCAAAAGGAGGCAACATTTTAGGAACCATGCCTTGACTGAGTTGAATACTATCTGAGTTAGGGATTGTAGTTCAGATGTGGAGATGGCAGAACATATGAGCGTGGAATCATCTGCATATTGTATGCAAGTAGCTTAAGGGATTGCTAAGTAAAGGTCTTTGATGAACACTGAGAATAGAAGTGGGCCGAGAATGGAGCCCTGAGGTACTCCAAGGAAGACTGGTAGGTGGGAGTATAGTTTATTCTCCCAAAGGACTGCTTGTTTCCTATTGTTAAGGTAGGACTTAAACCAATGAACAGCCTTGGTGTCAAGAGCAAGGGATTCAAGAGTTTTTAGGAGTAGTGGGTGATTGACCATGTCAAAAGCTTTTGACAGATCATTAAAGAGTGCAGATGAGAGGAAGTTGTTGTTATGGTTTTTATTGATAGAGTCAGTGAAAGATAGGAGGGCTGTGGTGGTACTATGAAATGGCCTGAAGCCATGCTGACAATTAGCTAACATATTATGTTGGGTTAGGTGGTTGATAAGTTGATGGTGAATACATTTTTCCATAACTTTTGCTAAGGGTGATAAGAGTGCTATTGGCCTATAGTTGGAATACTCATTGGAGTTTCCACCTTTATGTAGAGGGATAATGTGGGAAATTTTCCAGATATCTGGGATGGTTCCTTCATTTATGGTTCTGTTTATAAGGATGGATATAGGATATGCAACTGCTTTGGCTGCTTTTTGCAGGTATTCAGATGGTATTTGGTCTGCAGAGGGAGTACATGGCTTTAGTTTATGTAAAAGTTTTTGGATATATGTGGTAGCGATGGGTTGTAATTGGAATGTAGGGTGAGTATTAGGTAAAGAGGTTTGGAGATTAGAGTTGTTAGTGGACAGTTGGGAGGCTAGAGATTTTATGGTGTCGGTGAAGAAGGTATTAAAGGCATTGGCAGTTTGAAGGGAGGTATTGTTATCAGCCCCAAGAGAGGGTGGTGTACTGGAATGTCCTGGGTGTAGGAGTCTATTAACGCTAGACCAGAATTTTTGTGGTTTGTTTTGGTGAGATTGAGGTAGGTTACAATAGTAGTTTTTTTTGTCAGTCAGTATAGCTTTTTTAGTGGTATTCCTTAGCTGTCTGAATGTTTGTTGCTCTGAGATATTTTTGGATGCTCTCCATTTGGCCCAAGATTTATTTCTAAGTAATATGAATTGTCTAGTTTCTTTTGAAAGCCAGGGGGCAGGTTTGGATTTCATTCTGATAGAATGCTTAGGAGCATGCTTGTCAAGGATAGTTAAGAATTTAGAATTAAAATATTTGACTGCCTGCTCAAGAGGTAGAGTTTTTAGTGGGTACCAGTTACAGGCACTAAGTTCATTTTGGAATAACACAGGGTTAAAATGTTTGTTGGTTCGAGAGATCTTGTAAGTAGGGGTGTTAGGGATATCATTCTTTTGTCTTATGATGTAAGTTAACATATGATCACTTAAGTCATCTGGTAGAGTTCCTGCCTTGTAAACATGTTGATGTTTATTAATGAGTATCCAATCTAGGATACTCTCTTTATTATTGGGTTTGTTGATTCTAGTGGTGGTGGTAATAGTTTGACTAAATCCATAAAGATTGATATGTGATGAAGGATTCTCTGTGTTTACACGTTTCCAGTCAGTATTGAAATCGCCAAGTATAATTGTTTCTTATGGGTAAGAAGTTGATACCCAGCTTAGAATGTCTTCTATTATAGAAATATTATTACCAGGGGGTAGGTAGATGCAGATAATATATAGGGCTTTGGAAGCATTTAGTTGAAGTCGGGAGATCAAAACTTCAGCTTTACTATCCTGAGGTGGGTTGTAAGATAGGGAGGAGATCTGTAGAGTGGATTTATACAGTAGAGCTACTCCCCCACCCCTACGTTTAGTGCGGTCGAGTCTCAATATGTTGTAACCTGGGGGGGGGGGATTATTTCATTATCTTTAGTTACCGTTTAACCAGGTTTCAGTGAGGCAGAGTATATGAAAGGAATGAGTATCAAGGAGGGCGTAGAGATGGGCAGTAATGAGTATCAAGGAGGGCATGGAGATATGGAATTTTATTGTTTATACTGCGGATATTAAGATGACCTAGAAGTAAAGAATTTGAGAGACAAGTTTGGGTAGTAATGGTGGGGGAAGTGGAAGAAGGAGTTGTAAAAGATGAGAAGCTTGTGGGGCCTGGGTTGGGATGGATGTCACCATCTTTTAAGGTGGGAGTTTTTAGGGCAGAAAATGGGTGGTTGAGGAAGCTGGTTAGGTATTTTAGTTTTTTTAGAGTTGTGTTATTGAATTTAGTATGAGTAAGTCGATGATACTTGGCTAGCAGGTAGCAGGGTGTGGTTGTGGTGTTTATTTGAAAATGGGTAAAGGTGTAGTTATCACTAGCTGTTTGTTTAGGAGAGTAGTTGAAGTAGTTAAAATTGACTTTGTTAATGGGGGTGAAGAGATAGGCGGAGGTGAGAATAGATATGAGAGTAAATAGTATTAAACATTTAGTTAGGATAGGTTTAGTTGCTGAAGACATATTTTAAAGAGTTTATTATGTAGTTATAGTAGGAAATAGGGTAAGAAAGACAAAGGTAAGTAAGGGTTTTATACAGTTGTTAGTGTGGGAGTGGTGATAGGTAGTGAGATAGCTTTAAGAGGGTTTTAGGAGGAGGTACAGGATGTTGGGGAGGAAAATGTGAAAATAGGTGGAGTATGGTTAAAATAATTAAGTTGGTAGAAGTATTGGATTGGATGGTTGGGATAGGGGGTGTGGCTTAGGAAGTATAAGTGTAGGACCCCTGGGGTGGGTGGGAATTGGGGGTAGGGTAGGGGAGCGGAGTGAGCCTGCAGGGCGAATGGAGCAGGCAGACAAGATAAGTAAGAAGCTGAGTGAGAACAATCAGTGGAATTCTGACTGTGATCGGTGAGTGTATATTACATTCTTAATACATTCTGAATAAACATAGAATATAGTATACAATTGTATGACAGTGCATCTATGTTAGTAATGTTTGTTACATGGTCAAGAGAGTGTTATCATATTGATGGTATTACTATAAATCATAATGCTAACATTCTTTTCCTAAATTTTTTTAATCCTTCAGTTTTGGGCAAATCATGTATTTGTTTTAGCTTTCATCCTGGTACTCTTCCATTTATACTTTCACTCAACATGACTGTCTTATGATATCTTCTACAGCCTTTTTGTTAAAAACAAATATACTGTGTGTCAGTCAGCAATACCTACAACATGCATGGTTCTTATTGAAAAATCAAAGACAGGTGTTAAACAACACAATCAGCCACCTCATAGTATCCATTTGTTATCTCCATTGATGTTTCTATGTTTCGTGGTTGCTCATGTATGGAAGCTTTTGTTGAGATTGGTGTCTTTTATACATTTTCACAACATATGACATTCTCCAGTCTGATTCTTTCTCCCTTTGTCAGTCTTTCTCTAAAGTTGTAATTTACACAACTTTCCTATATATTTCAAAATATCTTCAGGCCTCACTTCACTTCACTTACCAAATCTAAAATGTTTTGCAATAGTTAAGAGAATGAACTTCTTACTTTTACTAAGGAGTCTACAATTACTTTGAATATTTTTTTTCAGATAAACTACATGTATGAAGAAGACTGCATTTACCAGCTGTAGCACTTGTTAGGACTCATATGTGGCTTGCTATAAAGCATAACCCTATTCTCTCAGTGCACATTGCTTTTCCCTGGTAGCATCAAACAACTTAATATATCCAGCATCATTAGACACTTTAAAGTATGTCCACATTTAATTTTTGCTGCATAGGCTTTCCTGCCATACTCAAACCAATATTTAAGACCTTTGTCATGAACCAGTGCAAAATAACTGTAGCTTTTATAAAAATATACACTTACTAAATATTTCTTGATTTGAAACAGTTATTGTCTCATTTTGTTTCTTTAAGCAGTCAAAAATCATTTGAAATATCTTCATATACATTTGTATTCTCTCAGTATATGAAAATTACTATATTTTGCTTTTACATCTTATAAAATCTATTTTTATTGTGAAACACTGTCTGTTCCTTTGTTAATACATGCACATTTAATATGACATACTCCCCACAAATGCAACTTCATTAATGTGTGAAACGGTTTTGTTTTTGTACAACTTATTAGTCTGCCTTTTCCTCTAAACATTGAATGTCATTTTACTGCGGTTTATCTTTATTTGAGCTCTTTCTTCTGTGCCATGCATTACTTTCCAAAAATGTCTTTGTTCATTCAACTCAGCATTTAGTCATCAAACAATTCCATTTTAAAGCAGTTGTTGCTGTCTTATTATTAACTTGATTATTTGTAAAGTTACAAAAATCCCTTATTACTGTACTTTTCCCTTGCAGTCATTACATATGCATCCATTGTGTATTTAATTATGACATTTGATCATTAATAAGTGCCTTCAATAAATAGTACTTCCTTTTTAAGATATATACATCCATTGTATATTGAACATTGTAATATTTAATGATACAAAAGTCA
This sequence comes from Protopterus annectens, assembly GCF_019279795.1. NCBI lineage: Eukaryota > Metazoa > Chordata > Ceratodontiformes > Protopteridae > Protopterus > Protopterus annectens. Next base: position 1,032,669,381 of record NC_056737.1, read on the forward strand.
CCTTGATTGACAGAAACGGTTTTCTACTAGATACCTTTTAACTGAATTTAATTGTGGTGATAATTACCATTAATAAGTTGATTTGATTGCAGCTGTAAGCACATATTATGTGCATCCATATTTTATTATAACCGGTGCATAGAAGATAAGCCATGCACCATGCCTTACAAAAAGACCTAGTACTCTCAAGAGTACATTCCAGCTTAACATAGATAGCAAATAAAGGAACCACATGAATGCCAACTTTTATATGTTTTATTTTTTTTTTTTCAGTAGCTAACATGGTTCAATCTTATTTTCCTTAAAAAAATGTGTATTATAAGAAGTGGGGGAGTTTCAAAATGCAGGATGGGTAGCTTTAGGAAACATGCTGTTGTATTATTACACCAAAAGAGTAATGGCAGGCTTTATTAAGAATTAGCAAAACCAAAATGTATAAAATTATTCCAGAATGCCTGTGATAGCATATGAGGGAAGTGGGACTGAAACGGTAAATGCGCTCCTGGCTAAGTAGAATAAGTAGCTCATCCAACAGGCAGGAAAACGGGCAGAAATGGGGCACCAACGTGCCCTTATCAACCAAATCCGTATTTCTGTGTTCTATTTGTTTTTATCTGTAACTGTGCCATTTGAAAACAGTGCAGTGCATATGTTTGCAAGCCATTATTCCTTTACATACAGGTCAAGTAAGGGGTAAGAAACTGTGATTTTATAGCATAACGAACATCATGGTATATAGTTGGTTGAATGACGGCATAGGCCAATCACCTGAGGGAACTATTTTGTACTTATGCACTCAGATAGTTATTATGCTAGTGAGCTATTCCTTTCCGACACTTTCAGATGGGATATAAAAATTACTGGCAAATACAAGGATTATATACTACACTTACTACAACCAAAAATTGCTAGCATTATTTTACTGAATGAGACAACCAGTATGTAAGAAGAACCAAAAAGGCGGCAAACTGGTGAAAAAACAAAAAATAAAAACAAATAAATCACCAGCAGGACTTATAGACCACAGATTTGTATGTTGTTAAACCTTCAGATAAACAATATATTCTACTCTAGCAGACATTATTAAAAACATCTACATATATTTCAGACACTATGTCAATATTTTAACTGTTATTGGATCCATGGAGTAAAAATGCAGAGGGCTGGAGCAAAGGGGTATTAGAGAGACATACAAGAGGTGCTCAGAGAGACAGAGTCACAGGTTCATAGGAAGTTACTAGGCTTGCGGCCCTAGAAACCTTACAAGCCTAGAGATGTTAATCCCGAGTTGCCTCAATTGCCCTTGGTTAGATGGACATAATTCACAGAGCAAGTCTATGATCAATGCGGACTACCATATTTTTGAGGGACATGGGTGCCATCCCTGGGGTAAGTTTGCGATCTCCCATCCATTTGTCTAGGTTGTGCTTGAATAGGGTCAGTGAGGATCTCTGCTTCACGTCAATTGGAAGTTTTTTTCCAGAGTAGCAGCAGTCTGGAAGATATATCTGTCTCTCCAGCATGTTCTATTAATCACAGGCTAGATTAAGATCCCTAGAGCAAGTGACTCTTGTGCCATTTGATTTGCGGATGTGGAGCATTTCCATCAGGGCAGGGTTAGAGACTTCCCTGTAGGCCAGGCACAAGTCGTCTCTCAGCAGCCTATATAAAATTAGTAAGATCATTATCCAAAGTAACTGGTCTAACAGGAATATAGTTTTTTCATACTTTTATGTCATCCCTGCAGGCATAACTAAAGATGTTTCATTTTGTCTATTTCATACATATAGTGCCAATACATGGATGTTTTCTTCATAGGTTCATAGGTTCATACTAGGCTATCTGCCCTAGGGCATTTATAAGCCTAGCCAGAGTGTGTATGGCTTTCGCCACCCATTTTAAATTAATTTTGCTATGCCCTTTTCCGAGGTTAGTATACTGCGCTTCTGTCTAACAGTGACATAGAAGTGATACCCGGGGTAAACCTACGATCTCCCATCCACTCATCAAGATTCCTCTTGAAGAGAGTCAATGAGGGACTCTGCCTAACCTGGACTGGGATTTTATTCCAGAGTGAAGGGAGCCTCTGGGTTATGAATCTGTCCCTCCAGCATGTCCCATTTATTTCAGTGCTGAGGTTTAAGTCCCTCGAGCGCGTAGCTCGATGGGATTTGGATTTTCTGAGGTGCAGCATATCCATTAATTCCGGGTTGGACATGGCTTTATAAGTCAGGCACAGATCGCCTCTGAGCAGGCGGTATGCCACTGAGTAGAGCTGGAGTTTCTTTAACCGGGCAGCATATGGCATCTGTTTGAGCCCCTTGATCCTCTTGGTGAGATACTTTTGGGGTCTTTCCAGTTGCTGCAGGTGTCTGGTAAGGTACATCCCAAAAGGGGCATTGTACTCAATTATGGGCCTGATGAGGGATGAGTAAAGAGGCACGATGACCTCCCCTGATCTAAATGTGAATCCCTTCATGATTAGGTGGGCTATATAAAATGTTTTTCTAACCACTTTGGCCACGTGGTTGTCAAATGAGAGATTGCTATCAACTTGGGTCCCCAGGTCCCTAATTACTTCTTCTGTACTTAATGGATTACCACCTATGTGGTAATTTGTGGGCACTTTGTTTTGCCAAAGGGATGACTATACACTTTTGGCGTTTAGCTTGAGGCCATGGCTCTGGCACCAGTTGTCTGTTTCTATGAGGCCCTTTTGGAGGATGCTTGTGTCAGCTGGAGAGTCTATTATGGTGCCCAGTTTGCAGTCATCTGTGAACTTGGTCAGCCACAGTCCTTCCATGTTGGCCTGTACCTCCGAGAAATATATACCGAACAAGAGAGGTCCCAAGACTGAGCCTTGTGGGATGCCACTTGTAACTGGTTTGGAGTCTGACATGGCTCCAGCTATTCTAACCATGTGGGTTCTGTCCTTGAGCCAGTTTGCAACCCATCTAGTGACATAGGGGTTTATATTTAAGCTGGTGAGCTTATCTATAATGCCCGAGTGGGGTATTGTATCGAAGGCTTTTGCGAGGTCCAGGTAGGCTGTGTGGACCACCTTCCCCTTGTCAATGGCCTTGGTGACTGTTTCAAAGAAATTGACCAGGTTTAAGAGGCAGGATCTGCCCTTAACAAAACCAAACTGGGTAGGATCCAGTGTCTGTAGGTCCCCAATATCTTTATTTATAAGGTCCATGATGATCCTTTCCATAGCTTTGCAGACCAAGCTAGTGAGACTTATGGGGCGATAGTTTCCAGGATCCATTGAGGCACCACCTTTGTGGAGAGGGACCACTGTTGCTGTACGCCACTCTTTGGGTACATATCCTGTAGTAAGGCTGAGATTGAACAGTAGTTTTATGTTTGGGTTTAGTTCTTCTTGGAGTTCATGTAGGGCGCAGCCGGGACACCGTCTGGTCCCATTGATGCTGTGTTTCTTGCTTTGGAGAGGGCAGCTCTTACCTGAGCATCTGAGATGTCAGGGGAGCAGCACTCTGCTGGGATAGATATTAGCCCTTTTGGTGGGGAGGGGGGGGAGAAGTTTGCGCTGAACCTGTCAGCTAGGATGTTGGCAATGTCTGTGGGTTCGTGTATTTTTGTCATTTTGGACTAATTCTGAGCATATCTGGGAATTCCCACCCAGGTTCCTAACATAACTAAAGAAAGCCTTGTGATTATCCTTAGTGTCCTGTGCAATTTTTCTCTCGAAGCTGGCCTTAGATGATTTTATGAGTGCCCATAGTTTTTTGCTAATACTGATCAGAGATGCCTTCCCTTTTTGGGATTTTGCACTGTCATGTAGTAGCTTCCTCCTTCTATTGTATAGTTTGTTTATGGCTGGGGTCCACCAGACAGGACGTCTGCCTTTGGAGGATTGGGTCTTGGTTTTATTTGGGATTGCATGATCCATGCATTCCTGAAGGTGTTCATAGAATGCGTTTATAAAGGATTTTGTGGTCTGGGCATTATTATCCAGAGGCCGGGGCTTTGAAGGATTCCACCTCGGTTTTGAGGAGTGTGAAATTTGCTTTAGAGAAGTTTTTCACTGTGGTTTTCTGGGCATGGGGTGGGGTCAGGATGTGAATATCCAGTGAGATTAGTTTATGGTCTGATCTTACCAGTGAGGGATACACTTCTGGTCTGGAGCATAGAGTCCCCATGTTGGTGATGATCAGGTCCAGTATGTTTTCCCCTCTTGTGGGAGTGGTAACAAGTTGTTCCATAGCATTTGAGTTTATAAATTCTAGGAACCTTTGGGCTAGGGTGTTGGAGCTAGAGTAATGCTCCCAGTCTATGGTTGGGTAGTTGAAGTCACCCAATATAATGGTGTTTGGAGAGACCTTCATATTTTCCAGTGTTCTCAGGAAGGCAGAGTGGGGTTCCTGGGTTTGGGAGGGTGGTCTGTAGCAGGCTATAAACTGGAAGGCAGTTTTACCCACTGTTAGTTGCACATGGATAGTCTCTGATGCTTCGTGCTGTGCCACCAACCTGGAGGTGTGGGTATCTTTGTGAATATTGATACTCCCCTCCTTTTGTGGTTCGGTCCAAGTTTTGGGGACGAAAAGCATGGTATGAGGTATAACCTGGTAGTGCTGGGGTGCTCTCGAGAGCCTTGAACCAGGTTTCTGTTACTGCACAGATATTGATGTTCTCCATGCTAAGGAGAGTTTCGAGTGCGTGCATCTTGAGGTTTAGACTTTTGGCGTTGAGTAGCATTACTCTTAGTTTCTTATCCCTTGTGATACCTATGGAGGTGGGTTTGTCTTTTGAGCCTTGCCTAAAAAGGCACTATGGGGGTAGCAAGAGCCTTTGCCAATATCCGAAAGCCCAGGGGTGACAGGTGCAAGCCGTCCCTAGCGAAGCATCGTGGCTTGTCGAGCATGTCATCCCAGGCTGACAGGCATTGGATCCCCTTTGAATGACACCAATACTTAAGCCAATTGTTGAAATTGATAATCTTGTCTTCATACTGTGGCATCATTCTTGGTGAGGCTAAGATGCTAGTCAAGGTCAGGGTCATACCGGCCTGGGCTACATGCCCAGAGAGCTCCTCTATGTCTCTTTTCATGTAGTCCAGGGAGGTAACATTGAGGAGTGTAACATTTGGAACTCATTCGAGGGGTTATGACAAGAATTCTAACCTATAACATCAATATTTTCAGATATAGTACAATTAGTTTGAAACAGTGCCTTAAATATTTTTATGAAATGGCTCCATTAAAGGACAGGTGCTTACACCAAAACCTAAAATTAATGCTTACATTTACTTTGTAATAGTCCTAGACTGTTTGAGCGTGCTGCTTATGGATTATTACTGTTTAAATGATGACAAAGAGGTAACATTGAAGGATATTGGATGGAATAGCTAATATTTAGGGACACACTCAACTTTCATTTCCTAACAGCGTGAAATTTGAAAACACTATCAGTGCAATAATTTTGGGGGACTCAATATTAAATATCTTAAATCCTACGCAGACGTAGGCAAGCTGAGTGATATGTTGTTTCATGCTTTTCTGCAATCTAGTTTCTTCTTAGTTATGCCCTTCAAAAGGTTGAAGCACAGCATGACAAAGTGCCTTCCTCAATGGTATCATAATAAGGAGTCAGAATAACTAGTGGGATTTGAACCTATGATCACTGGTTTCATACTAATTAATCCAGCAGACTAGCCTGCCTTCTTCAATTGTGCACCTTTAAAATATCAAACTTTCTGCTTTGGATAGTGTACTTCTTTGATACTTGTCTTATTAATATGTGAAATGGACAGGGGAAGGTGATTGCTAACAGGGTGAAGGAGAAACTGCCTCTACTGTATTGATTTTTGAACATTTCACATCTGAGTAACTGATTCTCGTTTGAAAGTCCAGAAATGAAGGGATAAAAGAACAGTTGCACTGCAATGCAATATGAACAAACCGATTAAGAAAAGCAGGGGACAGTTTATTTCCGTGCAATTAGAAATCTAAATCTAGAAATGTGTACAGTGAGAAACAAAACTATGGATAATGCAGAAGCCATTACAGAGAGGAGAGGGTGTTGCATAGACTATAGCATATGATTAGCCAAAGGAAACTCTCTGAAAATGTATTTCAGTAAGCAAATTTAGAGACATAGCAGAAATCACATGTTCATGCAGAAGAATAAGATACTGTGTGAAGAAGAAGGAGCTAGCAAGCAGCTTGAGAAAAAGCAAAATGAGGCTGCTCAGTATGAGGAAAATGGTGCAGTGGTTTGAATGAAGGAAACATCTTCAGATATCCCGGGGATCACTTCTGTGGCTCTGCTCGACAGGGGCACAGGAAAATAACTTTCTTGGGTGGCGTAAGCCAGGGAACTTGTTGGCTAGGCTTACTTAGGCCCTTGGGCCAATAGCCTAGTACCTACCTATGAACCTATGTTTGTCTTTCGGCTTTTCCCAGTTAGGGGTCGCCACAGCGGAACTCCGGTCCGCTAATGATTGGCAGTAGATTTTCACGAACGCCGAGGTGCCAGCTTGACGTTCAACCAAGGCACGCCCATTTACGCATGTCTTTCGAACGCCCACCCAGCATATATGAAGGGTAAAATAGATGAGAGTCCAAAGGATATTTTCTTCTGCAAACTAGGAAGCTACACTTGATAACAGTTGATGAGACAATGGACCATGTGAAAGTAAGGCAACTGCTGTCTGTCAGCTTGTCAGAGGTTTGATTCTTAGTTACTCTAAATTGCCCATGCACACTTTATTTGCCCTTGCTTGTGGTCTGGGTCATGGCCTAAAAGGTTTATGTTGATCAGTTTAATTACCTGTTTAGCAAGATGATAAACAACTCAACCTTTGTTTCTATTACGCTTGCTAATTTAAAGATTTTCCTTTTTATAGGAGCTGTGGCATTAGCTGAATTTATTGTTGAGAGTCCTTGCATCCAACATGTAGATTTACGGAAAAATGCTATCAAAACTGGAGGCCTCATGGCATTGTCTCTTGCCTTAAAGATAAGCAATTCAGTGATTAAGCTAGAACTCGATAAAAAAGCAGTGAATGAGAAGGTAAGCACTTCAGATCATTTATAAATACTTATGCAGACAAGCTACGATGTACCATGAAGGCATATAAACCCTGTTAACTGTCAGTCCCCATTATTTCCAACAGAGCCTGACTTCTCTAGAGTTTAAACATTTGTTAAAATCTTTAATGCCAAAAAGTCCTGTGGGCATGACTAACTTATGCCAGTTCCTTCACATGGGTATAATGTATAATAAAAAATCAAATCAAAACAGAAGTTATTGCTGCCTGTCGTGGACCTTATGCACAATTTCTTTTAATACAGTATGCAAATATGTAGCAGTAAACTGATTTCCCAGTTTCAGTTCCACTGCCAAAGCATTAATAATTCATGGTGCCTCAACTCCCTCACCTGTAGGATAAAAATTCGAAAAATGCACTCTTGTACTTCTGTCTTACGTCTTCTGTGTGTATGCAGTGATATTTCCTAAGTCAGAGCTAGTACTCAATAAGTCTGTAAGATGACAGAACCTGTTAAAGAAAGGTTTTGTTGTTACCTAACAACAAAACTGTTTATATTCTTTAGTCCTGCAGCTAGGCCAGAAGCCTGTCCCACAGCTCCTTGGGGTTTCCACTACACTAATAATAAGTTGTTGATGAATATGTAAATCAGTTACCATGCCTTCAAGCATGTTGTTAATTATTCATTACAGGTTTTTTTATTGAAATAAAAAAGTGAAGGAGTACCCTTAGGAATGGGAGATTTTAGTCTATCCCTTTAAATGTTGGCTTGCTTTTTATTAGTTTCTTAGCAACATCAACGCAAATTGCTAAACACTAATGTGCTTACAGTCAGAAGTTAAGTACCCATCTGACCTCACAGTAGCAAATTTGAAATTAATTACATTTTATTACACAGTGTGTGTGTGTGTGTGTGTGTGTGTGTGTGTGTGTGTGTGTGTGTGTGTGTGTGTGTGTGTGTGTGTGTGTGTGTGTGTGTGTGTGTGAGACACTTGCATTTTCTTTTACTTTAAACTATAAAAAGTGTGAAACTTGAAGTAAGAACAGAGGGAAAAAAGTGCATCCAGAGGCACATTAGTGCTTCGTTTCATTATACAAGATTGCTATCTGCATCCAAAAATGTGTCTCTCATGCCAGAAACTGCTCCCTGGTGCTAAACAAGGAAATGTATGACATTGTTGGAGAGTTGAAACTCACATCTGTGGTAAGCTTTGTCTGGTAACACACAACAAGGCGTGCAGGAACTGCCAACTACTATTGACAGCTTCTAAGCACCAGTGCAATGTTTCTGCTTTTGCTGAGAAAACTGATGCTCAGTCAGCAAAGTGCTAGGATTTGTACACATAAAGTACAAGCCTTCTACAGTGCAATCCCTTTTCACAGGAACATGCACACATCTGTATCTGCTTGGTATTGTGACTTGGTCTCCATAGTATCTCTGCTTTACAATTTGTTCTCAGTTTTCCCACTCTCATAACATGGTTCATGAACCCCTGTGTTACAACATACTAATGTCATGGAGAGCTCCCCTATTGTGGCAACACTGAGAAAGGAGGTCTACCCTGCCTCAGCTAGCATGGTAACATCCCGTAAGTAATAACTGCGCATTCAGTTTTGGCAGGATTTTAGATGAACTTCAGGTCTAAAATCACAGATAGTGATTTTTATTCTTCTTAACTCCTTATCTCTCCTTCAGGGGGCTGTATTATGCATAGATATGGGACACAGTGCAAATCCCTTCTCCCTGATCAGTTTTTCTCATCTGAACTCTATACACAAAGACTTTTTTTTGTTGTTGTTGTTGTTGTTGACGTGTCGTTTTTATTATCTCATCCTTAAACGTATTCATGTTCTTTGGTAACGCATTAAAGTTTTACTCCTCTAATTATGACATCATAATCTTTTCTCAGGGTGATCTTCAGGACATACCATTTCAGGACAGTAAAACTGTAGGAGAAGATACACTGTAAGGAACAGTGAATGAGTTCCTTCTCTACTGCATGATGTAGGATCACGGATTGATATATCCAATAACCTTCCGATATGTTACATTAATTAGCATTCAAGAGTTGCTCACAGCATGATTAATCAAATGATCTTATAAAAATCTGGATAAACAACTTTAAGCTGAACATTTTTGTGCAATGAACTCTCATTATCTGAAACATTCTGAGAACATTTTAATAGTACATGCTTTTTTATTTTTTATTTCCAGCAGCCAATACAAAAATTCCTCTTAAGGCTGCTCTCCAGAAAAAAAAAAATGTTATCCACACAAGTAATAAGCCAAACCGTACTAGGTGAACCCAAATAGAAATACTGTTAAAATCACTGTTAGTGTATTCCTCTAAAACTAAACTTCGTCAGATTGTGAATGCACACAATTAACTCATTTCATAAATCACTAAATATCATCAAACAGAACTGATAGCCATAATGGCTCCCCTAGCAATGGTTCTTTTTATGTAATTTCGATTCATACATAAAATAGCTTTTCAATAGAACAACATATATAGGGCTTCCACGATAAGCCTAATTTTTTAAACACCAGAACTGCAATTCTCTATTTATCATATATTCAAGGGCAATATCCGAGGGAATAGCTATATATAATTCATTCAATCACTTACATTTGTCATATGTTAAGTATTAAAATTGCTTGGCCAGAGTTCTTCTTAATGTTTATCTAATTTCTAATTTTTATCCAAAGCTCCAAATGATGCTAACCATAATTTATAATTTTTAAAATCGAGAACTTTTTCACATTGTCTCAGTCTTCTTTCAAAATATGAGCATTACCATGAAAGCAGTCATGACCCCCACTTATACAAACTTGTTCATGGCCCAACAGTAGTAGAAGATCTATTTATGAGTCTGGTCATTGGCAAAACATAGAAGTGCACAAACCCATTATACATGTATGTTTGTTGTGTGGATGACTGTGAAAATAAAACATCAATACTCCTATTGTAATGATAGAAGAATGATCATCATACTATAATTTGCAGAGGACACTACTGTTATCAAAATATGGCAAAAAAGACAATTGGAGAATTGTAAGTGGCCATCACACTGTAGTCCATAAAAGATGGTAAGTTCTATTATTTGTTAATCAAAGAGGAATGCATTTTAAAGAAATATTATAGTCATAGGATCACAAATATATGTCTGCCAAAAAATGGTGCATTTACATGTCAGAGTTGCCACCATTGTCAACACACTGAAGTCAGTGAACGTTGTTATGATGTAAATGATAAACAGTATGTAAACTGGCTTTCCAAAGAGGTTGTCTGCGTGGCTAAATGTAACAATTGTTCTGCGTTTCATAAAGCTAGAACAGCAATTAAGTTATAACAGAGAATACATGAACATTGTCATGCTATTTAAATAAGAAAATTTAAATAAAATAAACCAAGAATAACGCATTGTACAGACATGCAAAAGTGTGCATATGTTTTAGAAATTTGTTTTACAGTAACTAATCATGTGTTACAGGATTTGAAGTGAGGTGAGCAGAATTTATTGGATTGCAAAGAGTATCAATGGTGAAACAGAGTGGATACTTGTAATCTAGTCATTAATGACTATATTAATTTTTGATGTGTTCTAAAGAATAAAAGGTTATTTATGTATCTTATTTTGTTTTTAGTACACAACGATTCTAGTTATTTAGTCGTCTTATCTTTAAGAGTGCAATTTTTTACTGCTTTTATAAGTCACTTATCTGATATAATCTAGCATTTTACAGTCATGTTAACCAAGTTTACTCACAATCTGAATAAATCATAGATTCATAGATTAGTACTAAGCTAACTGCCCTTGCGAGCCATTTTAAGCCTAGCCAATTCTCCCTTGTGAGACTCAAACCGTGCACCTTGTGTTTGTAAGGCAAACACCTTAACCATTAGGCCACCCTCCCAATCCTGTTTTAGATGAAAGTGCTAATTGTGGGTTTAGTAAAGTTATTTCTTTTTCAGTACAACTAGTGTAGTTTGTTTTTTTAGTTGACAATGAGATGGACAGATACCATTATTTCTGCTAATTACTGCATAGTGATATGACATTGTTTCAGCTACCTGGACATTTGTAATGTCAGTAATAGCGTCATGTTCGGAAACATTATACGTTTGCACTCTTCTTTTCAATTACATCACAGTGTTTTGAAAATGAGTCTCAACAGGCCTGCTTACCATTAGGGGTGGAAATTATTTCTGCCCACAGAAAAAAAGTTATATGCATTACACAAATTTGTAAACAACCCTATGAAGATTATAGTCGCTCACTCTGTACTGGTAAAGTTGAGTGTTAAGTGTTTTGCAATGAAAACAGTATCTCACAGCCAGATTAAGGGGAAGACAAATGGGGCATCGTTACCTGGGACCCTGTCTTAGAGGCCCCAGCTGCACACTTGTTCAGTAATTTTTATCAGCCGGTACAGCTTTTAGTATATAATTTTCACCACAGATCTACTACTCCTCTAATATAAACTTCAAGTCTCTTACACTTTTCATGGGGTACTTACCGAACTGTCATGGTTCATAAACTGTCAGCTGTTATTTGACTTTTTTTTGTTAGCCCACTCAGTGTGTACATATGTTGCAGAGATATTTAGGGGTGTATGATAGCATAACAATGATTTGGGGTGTTGCTTGTGAAAATAATAGTATTTATGGGAACAGTTGCTAAGGTGACGTATCACACGTGAATTAGTTGTAGTAAATTAAAGTTAGTTTGAAGGTGGTGTTAGTTTCAGAATCATTAGTATATACTGGACTAGTTTTATTTTTTTTTTACAATAATAGACCATGCCATTCACAAAGACAGTTAAAAAGAATGGCCATAGTACACAACCTTGGGGGGGGGACTAACAGCAGAAATAATTGTACAATGGTATCATTCCATCTGACCTGACAGTGTGTTTCTTACTGATAACTTTTGAATTATTTAGTGTGACTGAGGGAAAAGTCATAGGTATTTATAATCATATAGTGTATTGCAAGGTCAGCATAAGCAAACTCTTTGGAGAAGTCCAAAAAGAATGATTCACCAAGTCAGTTATGATCCAGTTGGTCACGGATGCAATCTGTAATGTCCAGGAAGGTGGTATTACTGCAATGGTTAGAACTGAAACAATGTTGTATAAGTCTGTAATAAGACTTCATTTGATTACATGATAAAATACTGATGAATAAATGCAGTTTACTATTTTTTTTTTAAATTTTGAATACAAGAGAGTATAGTTAATTTTTCCAGATGTTAGGAAAAAGGCATTTTTGATGTAGCTGCTATTTATTAATAACATTGGCAACATGTACTGTTGTGTAAATGTTTATGAATGCAGTAGGAATGTATTCAATTGAAGATGACCTAAGTTTCGGTTTACATAGGAATTTATATAATAAATTTGTTGAAATTCTTTGCAGTACGAATGTAGGATAATCACGTTCCTGAAGTGGTTTAACAGTCATTCCTTTGGCTGCTGCCAGAATGTTGTATAACATCTTACAATTTTTTTTTCTAATTGAGTGGGATCTCAGTGCCACTTAGGCATGGAAAAGGTAAATAAATGGAGCTTTGTGGAGTAGTTTTACTATATTATGCCAGAATTTCTTTGGAATATTATAGTGCACACCCTGTTGTTCAAGACATGATGTTTAGGTGGCACAGCAATCAACTTTGCTACCGTGCAGTACTTGATTCTCCACGTCAATTATTGCCTGGGGTACCTACATGCAGGGTCAGATCCAGCACAAGGCAAGAGCCCGATGTTGGATAAAGGAGTCTGACCCAACCTTAAAGTATTACAAAAACACTAACTAGTAACATAAAATCCTCATTTTTCTGCTTAAAACCCTAATGCACTGAATTTCATCTTGCTCGCTCTCATTGGCTCAGAATCTGAGCCAATGAACAAGACTTCCTGAAGCTCAAATTGGAAGCACAGTTTTTTTCTTATATACTGCGGCAGTCCTTTTTTAGAAACGTTTTATCTTTTTGTTTTCTTTTCCCTAAATGCTTGGTGTTTTCTTCTCTAAATACTGCCATCTTCTGCACAACAGGATGCAGCAGGGGAAAGTTTCTTGAAATTCTAGCAGCAACTGACTAGCAGCATACAGGCAGAGAGAGGTGTGTGTGCAGCAATGACTGATTAGTGGCATGCAGGAAGAGAGAGTATTGTGTGTAGCAACAACTGACCAGCAGCTCACAGGTAGAGGGGTGTAGGGGGGTATATATAGCAATGACTGACTAGTGGTTCACAAATAGTGAGGTATGTGTGTTTGTGGTATAATGCCCCTATCTAATTCAGTAATTTACAAGAGTCAAACCCTGCACCTTAGGTACAGGTGGCAGTACACTTAATGCTCCACCAACTGCCAGCCTGCTTATTTCCAATTTTACAGAACATCTCTGCTTTTGCCTTATGTTTATGCCCTATCCTTGAGTAAGTCCCTTAACTAAACAGTCCTTTGGGGCCACTAGAAATTTGGGCTAGGCTACTCAATACTCCCCTGGACTGCCAGCCAGTTATGGTGCACATGAAAGAAACTGATTGTAGTAAACAGGAGCATTATCTATTGCATTTGGCATGTTTTTTACATGTGGTCATCGTTTTCCTTCTGTTGAATGTTGACAGTGTACTTATTATTTGGCTGTAAATAATTTGGACAGCATTTAGTATTTTTAACTATGAATACATTTTTTTAGTTTAGTTTGTTTTTGCTGGCACACGGGTGTGAAATGGCACTGTGTTTGAGTTACAACAATTGTCTAGCACTTAGTTAAGTAAGGCTATAAACTGTTAGAGAGTTGCTTCCTGTAGTACACGGTGTGTTTCCTTCAGGATTCATTTGACTGCTTTGTGATTCTGACCAAGTTACTTCACCAGACAGTACTTTTGGGCTGCCCCTGAAAAGGAATAATTGCATCCAGTGAGTTGTCTGAGGCTATTAGCAAATGTGTTGCACAATTATCTTTTGAATTCCTGCACTCTTCACATAGCCACTAATTCTTCAGTATCCATTATGTAATCATTGTTCATACTACTGTGGAGCAGTCTTCTCTACAAGTTTGGATTGTAAAGGATTTCTGCATCTAGTTAGCACAAAGGACTTAAGCTCTGACTTGTTAATGACCTGCTTCCTGTGGCCAGGGCACAGGGTTTGAATAGCTCCTCCTTCATTTATCCAGTGTGTGACAATGAGCAAATCACTTAACCAGACAGTGCTTTGGAGCAATTGAGAATTTGAATGCAGGAATATCATTTTTAATTTAGCATGTTTTTTGCTGGCACACAGGTATGTGAAAAGCACTGTGTTGGCTACAACAATCTGTGTGGAACTTAGATCAGATGAGTAAGGTTAATGAGATGCTACTGTATTGCATGGTTGTGTACTGTGTGACTCTGACTGTCATTTCCCCAGACAATGCTCCTCGGCTGCCCCTGAAAAGGGTCAGTTGAATCCAGTTGGCTGTACACATTTGCCTTTTGAATTCCTGCAACCTTTTATCTCCAGTAATTAGTGCTTCCCTATATACTGTTTGACTATGAATCCCATCACATCTGTTGTAGTCTAATGGCTTGACAGATGCATTTTCAATAAATGTCAGTTTTAGGGGAAGAGAAGTTTACTGTTGCTCATGCTAAACAGTAACAAAGCACCGGTTTCATAGTAGGGGAAGCTGAAATACCCTCTGTTAACACATCAAGTGCACCCCAACTTTATCCTAAAGGCAAAAACAGTTGAATAACACAGATCCTACCTTACTAGTGAAGTCAATTTTGAACTCTCCATTCAGAATCTCATCATCTGCATGCTTACTCGATGAATCAGTCTGCTGTTTTATTCTGTGTCCTGGCATTTGTACTCCTTGTAACTGAGCTGTGCTATGCTGGGATGTGGAACGTACTTACCACACACTGTACATCTTGACTGACATGCACACACACTTTTTTTAGCAAACGTAGTTCCTTCAGCATTTATTGATACCTTTGTCTTTTGTACAGCAGTTTCTATATAACAAGTCAGTACATTCATTAAGTGTCTCAAAAAATGAAACAGAATTAAGTTAAAATTAAGTATGTATTCAGATGGCCCTCCTTTATTCATCTTCATCTATGCTGTGGTACCAGGACTAACTTCCGGACTCAATACAATCTTAATACTGAAGTCTGGAAGAATTTCTGCTTCCTTTTCTTCATTAAGTGACTTGCTTTATATCTAAAAAAGAATGTGTTAGACAATTTTCAAGTTCTTTTTCAAGAAAACAAAAGTTACCAAAGCCAATAATACATCTGCACCTTTTTTAAACACTATATATGAAAACGATGGCGGATGAAGTGGTTGTTTTTGTGTTAATTTTGGGGAATGAGGTAAACCCTGCTAATACTACTTCTGCTACCATTGTTATTATGATTAGTGGGTAAATTTTTTTCTTAAATACTATGTAGATGGTGGAAGCAATAGCATTAGGTATGAGTTCAAAATATTAATTTCTGGCTACATCAGTGATGATGATGATGATGATCACAACTACCTAGGTATAAGTCACCTATTAGTCACATCCAAAGCACCTAAATTACAGGTACTATCAGCTACCTTTCTGCCCAATGTGTCTGTTTCTTACTAGTGTAGAAGATGACCAAAAGCCTGATGGTGACTTTAAACCAGTAAGCAACAAAAGGCCCTGCTGAAGTTCATGGATTTATCATTCATGTCAATCTACAAACTTGTATAAAAGAAACCAAACAACTAAAATCCAAAAACGAGGTCCTTGTCAATAGGAAAAACTCAACAACTCAAAAGAACCTTAACGCAATTTATTACTATAAAAACACAAAGCAGAGCGTTTTCGCCACTGCAGTCAGTGGCTTCTTCAGAGGAAAATGTAAAATAGAGCGTGAGCTCTCCAATTATACCAAAACAAGCAGGAAATGACATATTAAAATTTCCTTATATAAGGACAAGCTTTCTTCATCATATGTTTGTGCATTTAAAACATGAATTCGACACACAATTAAATGACACCAAAGTGCCCATTATTTCATATGTTTCCAAAATACATTAGAAATTTTTTTTAAAACAATAAAACATTAAAATGTTTTAGTGCTAAAATATAAAATATAAAATTACATTAACACGTGGATGCACACTGCCAAGTGAACGCTAGCCTAAACCAAAATTTAAATCACACTGCTCCTAACTTTGAATGTGGAGAAGATATATATAAGAGTGTATTATAATAGATTAAATAAATGGCCCTTGTTTGGGTTAAAGTGGACTCAGTGAAGGTGTTATTAAACACTCCTAGATATAACATCATGGAACAATTTTTTAACAAAAAAGAGAGAGAGAGAAAAAGGGGAATGTTAAAGTTAGTAACATACTTCCCCTTGTGTTTGTCATTGTCAGGAAAAGGTGTAAACTACATGTTCAATCTATGTTTTGTATCTTGTATGTTATACACCAACCTATCTAAGGTAACTCCTAAGTTTTAATACCGGGGCTATGTTGCAGTTGCTATTTAAGCCAGGGTGCCTGAACGCATCAAGGCGCAACTGCCATTCAAGCTCCTTATTTTCCAAAATAAGGGAGAAAGGACCTCCCCTCGTTCTCAACGGGACTTGTTCAATAGCCATGAATTGGAAGCTATGACCTGGGTTAGAACCTATGTGTTTTGCCAAAGCGTTATCACTTTTATTGTTCTTAATTGCATAAAGATGTTCATACATACGGTCACGCACTCTTCGGTCTGTTTTACCGATGTAAAACGCTTGGCAACAAACACATGTTGCAATGTAAACAATGGATTTACTCTCACAATTGAGTGTAACTTGAATGTAATACTTTTTATCCCTCACTGTGAATGTTTCACCAATTCTAACATTATTGCACTGTTTGCAGAAACCACATTTCTGCATACCTCTCTTTTTATAGAAGGTATTTTGTGGTACATCTCTCTGCAATAATTCTTTAAGATTACTTGATCTCTTAAAGATGAATCTTGGCCTCAACCCTAATTTTTCAGCCAAGAATGAATTGGAAGAGATGAAATGCCAGTTTTTATGTATGATGGATAAAATCCCTCTAGTATTCATACTATAGGTCGTGATGAAACTCAAAGCAAACACACATTCCTCACCAGTTTGCATAGGTGCAGGTCTATCCTCGTTGGCACAAGCTTCAGATGTTAACACCTCTGAGGTAGTGTCCATGTGTATCTGCTCCTGTTGTATTAGCTCCTGTTGTATTAGTAGAGGTTTATAAAAACCATTAAGTCTCTTACATTTCACTTCTTCAATGAGGTCTAATAACAGTTGATCAGGGTAACCCCTGTTAATAAACATTTCCTTTAATAATTCACATTCTTTAGTGAAATCAGCCAACGTACTGCACATTCTTCCTGCTCTCACCAATTGTCCTTTGACAATAGAACGTTTCTGTTGGTATGGGTGAGCACTAGAAAAATGGTTTAGGCTAGCGTTCACTTGGCAGTGTGCATCCACGTGTTAATGTAATTTTATATTTTAGCACTAAAACATTTTAATGTTTTATTGTTTTAAAAAAATTTTCTAATGTATTTTGGAAACATATGAAATAATGGGCACTTTGGTGTCATTTAATTGTGTGTCGAATTCATGTTTTAAATGCACAAACATATGATGAAGAAAGCTTGTCCTTACATAAGGAAATTGTAATATGTCATTTCCTGCTTGTTTTGGTATAATTGGAGAGCTCACGCTCTATTTTACATTTTCCTCTGAAGAAGCCACTGACTGCAGTGGCGAAAACGCTCTGCTTTGTGTTTTTACAGTAATAAATTGCGTTAAGGTTCTTTTGAGTTGTTGAGTTTTTCCTATTGACAAGGACCTCGTTTTTGGATTCATGTCAATCTGTTGTTCATGATGACGCAATCTGACTATCTGCTGTGTTGATGAATTTGTAAGATGTAGATTTTACCCACAGCTAAAACCTTCTGTTTTTGCAAAACAGTCTCATCATCATGTCCTACTAACCTCTACTTAAGATGAAATAAGACTTGGTTGTATAATGCATTGTTTACATTGCTGCTTGATGAAGAAAGGGAACAGGAATAGTCATGAAGGCACTTAAAAATATATAATTGTGAGGTTATGGGGAAATTGGTTATAAAAGTTTAATGTTAAAACAGAGGCTTAAGAGGCAGACGTAGTTGCTTGGCAGGCAAGTTCCTTTTATAAGGTGATCTGTTACTGGGGGGAGGGGCGATGGTGAGGTAGTGGAATCCTGTAAGGAGGAGGAGGAAGGGATCAGAGAACAGGAAGAGAGTTAATGCACCAGCAACTTTTAATGCGCTAAGTGCAAATCATAGGCTGGGTTAGTGCTTTAACAAGTTGGCAAAATTACCTAAATGCAATGATAGCTATTTTTCCCAACGTGTTAAAGTACTGATGATTATGCTAAACTGTAATTGGGTTGGCATAATGGTTAAAGAACAGGGTTTAATTCTGAATTAGGTTTATTGTCTAGGCTTACAAAAGTGGCATAGTATTTACATCTGTGTGTGTATATATATATATATATATATATATATATATATATATGGGTGTAGGTTAGAAGATCGACAGCTGGGGTTACCGACAACGCATGAGCGGGCGCCAGATGATCGACACTCAGAAGACCGACGCTACGGATGAAAACTCCGACGCCAGGGATAGTGAGTTGGAAAGAAGGCTGTGTGAGTATGCGGTGGTGACGGACGTTAGGGTGTAACTAAGGTAGGTGTGGATAGTGACAGTCTGTAGGGATAGGGGTGGGTTAAGTGAGTTAGGGTTAGGGCGCGGGTTGGGTAAGTGTGCGGTAGTGGTATTTTTTGGGTTAGGGGCGGGTTAAGTGAGTTAGGGTGCGGGTTATGTAAGTGTCGTAGTGGTATTTTTGGGTTAGGGCGGGTTAAGTGAGTTAGGGTTAGGGCGGGTTATGTAAGTGTGCGTAGTGGTATTTTGGGTTAGTGGGTTAAGTGAGTTAGGGTTAGGCGCTGGTTAGCTGAGTGTGCGATAGTGACGGACCTTAGGGTAAGGGTTTGGGTTAGGGTTGGACGTAGTTGTGTGTGAGGTTTAGTGTAGGTTTGTGAGGATTTTGGTGTGCTTGTGTTCTGTGTGTGGTTTTTGGATAAGGGGATGTGTTTTGTTAGTTGATTGTTGTTGTTGTGGTGTGTGCAGTGTGTGGGGTTTCGTGTTTGTGGACCGTCGGTTACTTGTTTGTCGGGCATGTGAGTTGTCATGTTTCTGGTTTGTCAATAATGTGGTGTCGATGTTTTTGTTGTCGGTGAGAGTGGCTGTCGAGCTTATGACCTAGAACCATATATATCTATATATATATATATATATATATATATAGATAGATAGATAGATATGTGTGTGTGTGTGTGTGTGTGTGTGTGTACATACACCTAATGAAAATGGGATACATGACACACACTTCTTTCTTCTGCAGTTGCTCTCAAACCTTTAGAATACAAATGGTTAACATAAAAGGAGAAGAAGTAAAAACATTTTCTGAATTTCCTTGGATTCCATACATTTGACCTAACTTTTAAAGCAAAGCTCTTCATCCTGCATTGGTTAGTATTTAATAATTTCAGAATTCCTATGTATTAAGGGATGGGACACCCTCCAATATCCTTGTTATAGAAAGTTAGGCTTTGGTGAACAACTTGACAACTACGTTTACTGGATACTATAGCAGTTGTGCGACAAGATCTCCAGTAACTCAAAATTTGTGGTCGGAAATGGATTTAAGTAAACACTTTCCCTAAACAACAGCAAAGATTTCTGTTAAGTCTGAAAAAAGCTTCAGTTTTCATTCTTGTGAGATATATTAAGATTTTTATTTACAAAATGCTGGCATAAGGTTAGACTTATTTGGCTCTTCTTTGAATCTTATCTCTCCGGAGACACACTGTTAAGGGACACTGCCCGAGTGAGTAAATAAATACTAGTGCAACAATTATCCATAAGGATCTGAAAATACAGTATGTTAACACACAATGTCGGCTTTTCCCAGTTGACAGTGTAGTGACAGCTTATTGAAAAAAAGTAGTGCTAACCTTAGGGCTTATGTTAGCATTCCTTGCTATGGACTTCTGGCAGTATGCAATGTTCTGCAGGCATGCACAGGAAAGGAAGCTGAAAATCTGAGAGACACTGTGCAAAATCAGCATTGCCTGGCTGGCCTGCTTCAATTTGCCTAAACAAAGATAATACATACTTTCTTTGTAGCAAGGCATTTATATTATCTTTGTTTAGGCAATTTCTTTGAAAAAAAAATGTAGTGAAGGGACCACTCAGTGTACCAGTACCCCCATGCTATGCCACTGATGTTGTTGCTTGTCTTTCAGCTTTTCCCAGTTAGGGGTCACCACAGTGGAACTCCGGTCTGCTAGTGATTGGCAGTTAGTCTTTATGGTGTCGAGTTGCCAGCCCAATGCCCAACCTTCAACAAAGGCACACCCATTCAACGCATGTCTTTTGAATGCCCACTCGACTGCGGGGAGGACATGCAGACTCCACACAGAAGGCACTCCCAACCCAAGCCGAGAATCGAACGGGAGAACCTCTTGCTGTGAGGCAACAATGCTACCGCTGCACCACTGCAGAAGTCATGCTATGCCACTGATACCAAGTCCATTTTCGATGTGAGACGGTTTTATTTTCTAGAAAATATCTGTCATTCTTTTTGCTGTAAAATATGAAATAAAAGTTTTTAATGCAAATCTGTGATTATTGTAAAACCAAAAAAGAAAATAGTGTGCATACTGACAGGTTTGAACATTTTTTATTGTTATTAGGGAGAGACAACCAAGTAATGGGATAGTGCTATAACAATCTATTTCCCTGTTTAGGACCCCATTGGACAATGATCCAGTTTTCCCGTACTCCCAAAGGTTTGGAGGAACTGGTGATCCTTCAAACTGATCAAGAGTGAGTGAATGTGCTGTATGTGAGTCAATGTAGTCCTCTTGTGCTGGTCTGGATACCTGCTCATGATTAGTGTTGGTTTTGTACCCACTAAGTGCCAGGATATGCTCTGTATTCTCTATAGCCTGATCTGGAATAACTGGGTTATCAAAGAAGAAATGCAAAGGTATGAGTGGTGTTAGAGGTGTGGTGTTTGTGGTGTTTGTGCAGACAGCCTTTTCAGTGCCAGATGTACTGGCTTGTGATTGAGACAGCAAGGATTCTAGGTTCTTAATGTAATTCCATCTCTCTCATATTGTGTTCCTAGGTGGTAGAAGAAGAGGGTTGTCCATGTACATGAGGCAGTTGCTACACTGTCTCAGGATGCCCATATCAACCAGACTAGCAGGAGAAACCACAGGAAATTGTCCATCCACGGTTGTCAGAATTTGTGGAAGAGAGGTTAAGGATGGTAGAGTGGGTACTATCAGAATAGAGTACCTATAGGTGTGAGTAGGACTGGATAAAATAAACACAGTAGTTGTGAGGGAGGGCATCAGTTACACAGGAGTGTTGGTAAGGGAAAAAATGCAACTGAGATACCTCACAATGGGTTAAAACAGCCCAGTGGCAATGTGCAATGAGCAGCACAACACCCTGCAAATACACAGTTTAGATACCAGAAAAGATGGAAGAATCTAGAAGCTTGAATTACTACATAATCCTGCTAGCCCCTGCACTTTCAACCAATCACTCATGCTAGAGAAGGTCAGGCAGCCCTGTTCTCACTAACAGAGAAGGCAAGCTCCTACCAGCATAAGATGGCTGCCCGAAACACAGGAAGCTCAACAAGCAAAACAACCAGGCCTGGATACAGTAGGCCTCTGTCCAGATGATGCTACTTGACTAGAATACAGAAACCTCACAGGAAATGCACAGCATCACAGAATTTGATGATAGCTTTTTAGTGTATAATATGTATATATATATATATATATATATATATATATATATATATATATATATATATATATATATATATATATATACATATATATATATATATATATATATATATATAGATAGATAGAT
The DNA here is from genome assembly GCF_019279795.1 of Protopterus annectens. Classification (NCBI taxonomy): domain Eukaryota; kingdom Metazoa; phylum Chordata; order Ceratodontiformes; family Protopteridae; genus Protopterus; species Protopterus annectens. The sequence goes on from NC_056737.1 coordinate 1,032,691,418, forward strand.
ATGTGTGTGTGTGTGTGTGTGTGTGTACATACACCTAAAGAAAATGGGATACATGACACACACTTCTTTCTTCTGCAGTTGCTCTCAAACCTTTAGAATACAAATGGTTAACATAAAAGGAGAAGAAGTAAAAACATTTTCTGAATGTCCTTGGATTCCATACGTTTGACCTAACTTTTAAAGCAAAGCTCTTCATCCTGCATTGGTTAGTATTTAATAATTTCAGAATTCCTATGTATTAAGGGATGGGACACCCTCCAATATCCTTGTTATAGAAAGTTAGGCTTTGGTGAACAACTTGACAACTACGTTTACTGGATACTATAGCAGTTGTGCGACAAGATCTCCAGTAACTCAAAATTTGTGGTCGGAAATGGATTTAAGTAAACACTTTCCCTAAACAACAGCAAAGATTTCTGTTAAGTCTGAAAAAAGCTTCAGTTTTCATTCTTGTGAGATATATTAAGATTTTTATTTACAAAATGCTGGCATAAGGTTAGACTTACTTGGCTCTTCTTTGAATCTTATCTCTCCGGGGACACACTGTTAAGGGACACTGCCCGAGTGAGTAAATAAATACTAGTGCAACAATTATCCATAAGGATCTGAAAATACAGTATGTTAACACACAGTGTCGGCTTTTCCCAGTTGACAGTGTAGTGACAGCTTATTGAAAAAAAGTAGTGCTAACCTTAGGGCTTATGCTAGCATTCCTTGCTATGGACTTCTGGCAGTATGCAATGTTCTGCAGGCATGCACAGGAAAGGAAGCTGAAAATCTGAGAGACACTGTGCAAAATCAGCATTGCCTGGCTGGCCTGCTTCAATTTGCCTAAACAAAGATAATACATACTTTCTTTGTAGCAAGGCATTTATATTATCTTTGTTTAGGCAATTTCTTTGAAAAAAAATGTAGTGAAGGGACCACTCAGTGTACCAGTACCCCCATGCTATGCCACTGATGTTGTTGCTTGTCTTTCAGCTTTTCCCAGTTAGGGGTCACCACAGCGGAACTCCGGTCTGCTAATGATTGGCAGTTAGTTTTTATGGTGTCGAGTTGCCAGCCCAACACCCAACCTTCAACGAAGAAACACCCATTCAACGCATGTCTTTTGAACGCCCACTCGACTGCGGGGAGGACATGCAGACTCCACACAGAAGGCACTCCCAACCCAAGCCGAGAATCGAACGGGAGAACCTCTTGCTGTGAGGCAACAATGCTACCGCTGCACCACTGCGGAAGTCATGCTATGCCACTGATACCAAGTCCATTTTCAATGTGAGACGGTTTTATTTTCTAGCAAATATCTGTCATTGTTTTTGTTGTAAAATATGAAATAAAAGTTTTTAATGCAAATCTGTGATTATTGTAAAAGCAAAAAAGAAAATAGTGTGCATACTGACAGGTTTGAACATTTTTTATTGTTATTAGGGAGAGACAACCAAGTAATGGGATAGTGCTATAACAATCTATTACCCTGTCTAGGACCCCATTGGACAATGATCCAGTATTCCCGTACTCCCAAAGGTTTGGAGGAACTGGTGATCCTTCAAACTGATCAAGAGTGAGTGAATGTGCTGTATGTGAGTCAATGTAGTCCTCCTGTGCTGGTCTGGATACCGGTCATGATTAGTGTTGGTTTTGTACCCACTAAGTGCCAGGATATGCTCTGTATTCTCTATAGCCTGATCTGGAATAACTGGGTTATCAAAGAAGAAATGCAAAGGTATGAGTGGTGTTAGAGGTGTGGTGTTTGTGGTGTTTGTGCAGACAGCCTTTTCAGTGCCAGATGTACTGGCTTGTGATTGAGACAGCAAGGATTCTAGGTTCTTAATGTAATTCCATCTGTCTCATATTGTGTTCCTAGGTGGTAGAAGAAGAGGGTTGTCCATGTACATGAGGCAGTTGCTACACTGTCTCAGGATGCCCATATCAACCAGACTAGCAGGAGAAACCACAGGAAATTGTCTGTCCATGGTTGACAGAATTTGTGGAAGAGAGGTTAAGGATGGTAGAGTGGGTACTATCAGAATAGAGTACCTATAGGTGTGAGTAGGACTGGATAAAATAAACACAGTAGTTGTGAGGGAGGGCATCAGTTACACAGGAGTGTTGGTAAGGGAAAAAATGCAACTGAGATACCTCACAATGGGTTAAAACAGCCCAGTGGCAGTGTGCAATGAGCAGCACAACACCCTGCAAATACACGGTTTAGATACCAGAAAAGATGGAAGAATCTAGAAGCTTGAATTACTACATAATCCTGCTAGCCCCTGCACTTTCAACCAATCACTCATGCTAGAGAAGGTCAGGCAGCCATGTTCTCACTAACAGAGAAGACAAGCTCCTACCAGCATAAGATGGCTGCCCGAAACACAGGAAACTCAACAAGCGAAACAACCAGGCCTGGATACAGTAGGCCTCTGTCCAGATGATGCTACATGACTAGAATACAGAAACCTCACAGGAAATGCACAGCATCACAGAATTTGATGACAGCTTTTTAGTGTATAATATATATATATATATATATATATATATATATATATATATATATATATATATATTACTTTCATGCAAACATGAAAACACCCAGTTTATTTACGTAAGTACTGGCAACAGTAAATGGTACCTATGTCTGAACAGCTGTTGCTTCCCTAATTCCCTATGCTATGAGTGTATTGAATTTGCCTGAGTATAAGTTTCAGCAGAATCTTTGTCTTTGAAACAGTAAACTGAGGTGCTAAAGAGTGAGCTGGTTTGAGAAAGAGAAGGGAATAGAAGTAGCATTGAAATTCTGGACAATATGACTGCATTTACACATTATATTTCATTGACTGGTTCCTAAGTATACAGATTAAGCTATATATTACATTTACTGGCATATTAGACATAAATGCATGTTTTAAAAATTCCAGTGCATTAGTCAGTGGTTTTCTGTACATCAGTTCTATACTAAACAAATAAAATATAAAAATGCAGATTAGTATACATTTTTGCAATATTTTAGGAAATGTCTGTTTCAGTCAGCTGTATTTAAATATTTTGGACATGTTGGAAATAAATATGCATCACAAAAACATAGCCATCATCCTAATACACATATACAGTATAATCACTAGCACCTACAAATATATACATATATATCTATATATATATATATATATATATATATATATATATATATATATATATATATATATCGATAGATAGATATACTTTCTTGGATTTATTTATATATATATACATATATAGATATATATTTGGTTAATCCTGTTAGAGTTCTTGGTGTCCTAGGTCTCCAATAAAATGCATATAAGGAAAGCCATTAGTAGTGCTGATCTGTGTTGATCTGGCAGCCATTTTGACTTAGACTGGCAGCCATTTTGACTTAGAAGATAATGGAGCAATGGTCCTCTTTATTTCGTGAACAGGTTATAAATATAAACAGTTTATGTAATGTAGTTTGAAGCAAAATTAGACTTTTTTTTCTAATAAGCTGAAGTTATTGGAAGATCATACTCTAGATGAAATTGAAGGACTCAAGGACTCCTTTATCTATAGCTGTTCCCCATGGTAAGGAAAGGAAGCAAGGGGTTATTTTTATTTTTTTTTTCTAATAACCAGGAAGAGGAGTTTGCGTACTTTAGCTTTAGTTACTTGGACATGAAATGAGTTGTTTCTAGCCTGATGCCCAGGTACCTAAATTAATCCAATGTTTCAGTAGGCTAATGGTTGTTGTGAATACTTCAGTCCCTTTTTCTTAATTTTTTGAAAGGTTCCAAAACATTAATATTTTAATGTTAAGAATCACCTTGTGTTGTATAATTAATCTGAAAGAAGTTTTACATCATGTTCTAGCTCATCCTTTATATTTGTAGGGAGGTACTTACCCTGTAAATAACCATTTATCTGTATGTAAAAAGATGTAAAGGAAGGGGACATCTTCTGGCAATTTATTAATGAGTAAGGAGAATAATGTGGAAGGACTCCTTTGTGTAGTGGAGCAGAAGGGGGTGTCACTGGAGATTGAAGTGACTTTTACTTAGAACATAAACCATTCTATTTCCTGGATGCTGATTTCTGCCTAAGGAACAAGATGAGCAACAGGACTGTGTCATCAACTAGATCAAAGACTTCTGTAAGGTCGGTGGAAATGGCACATGTAAGCATGCCTTTACTTATATTCTGTGTTACACCTGAAAAACTGTATAGGCTATAGGGTGTAGGATAGTCATGGCACTTCTTGCAAACCCAAAACTGCTCTGATGTTGTGACAAAAATCAAGAAGCTTTGAATGTATTCAAAAGGTTGGATGCATATATGTTTTCTAGTGTTTTACCAAGGGGTAGCAATATTGATATTGGTTTGAAGCCATTAGTTGAGGAGAACTTAGATGTCTTGGGCAATATACAGAGGCTCTCAGCTGCTTTAACCGAAATAATTGCTGTAGTTTATGCATTACTCTGAACCTCAATTCCAACACTAGAAAATAACAGCGCCTGTTCTTTTGCTATAGCTTTAGTGTTCATTTATTTCAGGGGAACTGCTTCTGGAAACTTTGTGGTATAATCAGTCATTACCAGTATATACTGGTGACCTTTACTTCACTTCACAAGATGGCCTACAAAGTCCATAGCTATTTCCTCATATGGGACTTCTATTAAAGATAAAGGGATCAACAGCTTTGTAAACCCTGGGCTAGGTACTGACATCTTGTATTCTGGGCAAGCTGTACAAACATTCTCAATTTCCTTCATAATAACTGACTAGTAAAATGTAACCTTTGTTTCATCCATAACTAATGTCTAACCAAACCATGACTATGGGCCAGTTCATTATGATAGGTTTTAAAAGGTTTTACTACCAGTAATTATTACATGTTCTATCTTTTTAATTACTCTGTAAAGGAAGTAATTTTTCAGTTGAAATAAAGGCAGGAATTTGGACTGCTCTGACCAGGGCTCTCATCTTTGATTCTTGCTATGTTTTCTCTAGCCTTACTTAAGGCGTCATCTTCCCACTGAGATTTTTTTTTAATTTACATTGTTTATGTGTGGGTCAGCCATGCATCACTCTCATCCAAAGCCTGATATGAGGTAGAGGGTGTAGCTTCATGTTCTACAAAGACGGGTAGTGTTCTTTCCTTCACCTCACTCCTCTTCTTCCAGTAGAAAGGGCAATTCACAAAATTAATTGTCTTTGACCAGTGGTGCTGCAAGTTTTTTCTGCCTCCATTTTATTTCCATTTCTACTTATTGTAGCACTTGACTCCTGCTTGTGTACTTCCCTTTTTTCTGTTTAAGGCTCTGACTGTCTTCTTTTTTTGTTTGCTGATCATAGGGCCTGTTTCCCTCCAACTGAGTTTCTACATTTGTTTCCTTTCTTATAACTACAGTCCCCTCTTCATCCATGTATGTACAGACTCCACTCTGCACTTTGACTGCTGATATGCTATGCAGAGTATCCTTAACTGTCAGCCCTTCCCTGTCCAGTGCTGTGCTAACTTCTTATGTAGTCTTACCTACCAGATCCTTGTGGTCAGCACTAGTTTCAGACTTACCTTTTACTCAAATACAAGTTATACTGTCCTTTGAAGCTTCTAAATCCTCTACTTTTTCTTTATTAGGACTGTGTGTGTGTGTGTGTGTGTGTGTGTGTGTGTGTGTGTGTGTGTGTGTGTGTGTGTGTGTGTGTGTGTGTGTGTGCGTGTGTGTGTGTGTGTGTGTGTGTGTGTGTCTTTCTATCTCTCAGTACATCTGGTTTTGCTCCCCCTCCCCATTTTCCATATCTCTTTGAAGTAGGGAACGTCCTGCCAAGTATCACATCATATGTTAGATTACATACTAAACCTACCTGGTGTAGTACTTTACCTAGAATAGTTTGCATTTCTCTTTGGACTTCAGAACACTCATTCCTGTCTGCATGAACACACATTACTTCAATTTTCTGGTTACTAGCAGTTTTATACTTACTCCCATATTCTGTTCTAATGAAAGTAGTATGGACTCCTAACTGTCATTGTAATTCCTTTCCACATACAAAAATAGTATATGTGATAAGTCTGACAGTAGCATAGTAGCAAAACATGGATACCACACTGTTGTCGAGACCACGTGCTATGCCTGACCCCATTCTACTGGTCCATATTCAGATTATAGCTTACTTAACAGTTGATTAACTACTGTTAATAGATTTTACCCTCAAAAAGATATATGAGGGCTTGCTAGCAACCTTTCCTCCTTGCAGGTCTAACTTGAAATTTGTACTTTCAAACATTAACATTCTGCAAAGGATACTAGTTTATCGATATTGTGCAACATTCCAACTTCCCTTTCAATTTGTTGACGCTATTTAAGAATACCTTATCACTTTCAGCTTTTGAGTTTAGTTCACAGTTATATCTCAAATTGATAAGAAAGGTAATGTGCACCTTATTTAGTAAAATCTTATTTTATAACTTTGGCAACTTTTGAAAGCAAAGTAGTATGTGATTCCAACATTGTTTAAAATTTGCCATTGTGTTTTCTTTCCAGTATGTTTCTATGAATGCAGAGATTAATAATATCATTAACATTAGCCTGAATAGACTGGTATGGATCATGGAGGACAGCAACTTAGTCTGTTTTCACATATATACCATTTATTGTATTACAGTTTATACTGGTAAAGTCTAGAAAGGATGATTTGTTTAACAGTGAGTTTGATTTTACTCTTAGATTAAAAAAGATGGTATGATGATCTAAGTTAATTACAGAGGGTACAGCTATGTCTGGGAAGCAAACAGTTCCTAGTTATGTTGTTATTATATCAAAGTCATTGCCATGTCTAGTTAGACTTCACAATGAGTGTTGCAATTTGTTTTTCCTCACAAAGTTAAACTTTAAACCCACATATGAGCCCTGAAGAGTGAGAAACAAACTTTTAATCAAAACGGAAGAGAACTTTTTTTTTTTAATTCTGCTTAAGTAATTTAAGTTGCACTGACAGTGGCCTGTGGTAATACCTTTTTTGTACCTTTTTGTTTTTTTCCATGTTTTAGCCAAAAATGTTTTCTGTTTGAACCTTTTTTTAGTTTGTCCTAGGACTTTAGTCTTCTAGCTTCTAGCAGTCCTTGGGCCGCTCATTTTTGGCATTGACTACTCAGAAGTCAAGGCCAATGTCAGTGGTCTCTGGCTGACTAAATTTGCAGATGATTGCAAATTAGGAGCTGTCATTAAATCTCACATTGACACAAATGTTCTCCAGGAGGGCTGACACAGACAAACAACTGGTGTCAGAGCCATGGACTAAAACTAAATGCCAAGAAATGCATGATAGTATCCTTTGGGAAGTCATTCACCCCTGGTAACTATCATATTAACAACACACCCTTTAGAGTTGACCCAGTAGTCAGGGATTTAGGGACACAATAGTAATCTTGTTTTTGACCATCACGTGTCTACAGTGGTAAGGAAATCATTCTATGTTGCGCAACTTATAAACAAAGGTATGGCATCTAAGTTCAAGGAAGTCATCGTTCTACTGTATTCAGCATTCATCAGACCTATCATTAAGTACAATGTCCCTTTGGTATGTACCTAACCAGACAAATCCAACAACTGGAATTTCCACAGAGGTTCCTCAGAGGTTCCTCACTAAAAGAATACAGGGCATAAATAAAATGTCCTGTGCAGACTGCCTCAAGGCCCTATCCCTGTATTCTGCCTCATACAAGCTTTTGAGGGGAGATTTATGCCTGGCATACAGGGCATTGTCAGACTCCACTCTGGTGGACCTCATACATACCCACAAAACAAACAGCACCAGAATTACCCATTCTAAAGATTTAAACCTTGCCTGTGGTAAAAATAGGACCTGCTGGAGAGATAGGTATGCATCCCAGAGACTACCCCATCTATGGAACAGGCTCCCCACCCATGTGAAGCAGAGTTCCTCCCTAACCCGATTCAAGTGCACCTTGGAAAAAAGGATGGGAAACTGGAAATTCATCACTGCTTTGCCACCTATATCTCTAATGGACACAGTTAATCTGTAAATGGTTCATCTCCAAGGCCATGTTTGCACTTATTAAGAATATCAGAACTTGTCAGAGATTTGGGATGCATAGCTAAGCTTAAAAGGCCCTTGTGATCTTGTGGTCATTAGCCTAGTAAACACATATGAACCTATTTACTAATGTGAGAAGATTGCATATTACTTCAAGATCTTAGCATCATTTATACATTATACTGTACTTCTGTCTCCATAACTATAATTACTTGTAAAAGCTAGCTGTTTGTATGTTGAACCCAATCTGGGGCCTTAGTCTTATAGTTTCATTTGCAGTTGTGGCAGAACTGTACACTACTGACAGATTTGATCATTGTTTAGTCATTTATTACTGCATTCTTTTCATAAACAGCATTACTGGTAAATTTCTACATAGTCTGGTGCCTTAGTCAGTGGCGGGATTGTATTAGTGGCAGTATTGTAAATTCTTCTCCAGGCCTAGTGCTTCGTTTCTTTTACAGGTCTTTATATCTTTATATTGCAGGTTGCTGCTAAAGTCTTATATTCTGCTTATCATTTACATGAAAGAGTCTTTCTGTTTACTTTGCTGCTGTTTTCTCCTGTTCTACTAAGAATTCAGCTAAAGGGTCTGAAATTCTAACCTACCTGGGGTCCTTGACCTGAAGTCAGAGTCATGGCACTAGAGCTCCAATATTGTCTTTATTTCATTGATTCCCTCTCTAGCTAGCCTGTTTCTTGCAGCTTGATTTTTTCCACAACACTTCCAGCCTTTTGCTGTTCTGGTTTTAAAAGGCTGTGTCTCTGGCTTCCGCTCCTTATGGTAATCTGACTTCCAAAGTCACTCCCACCCCTCCGCTCTGTCATTGCTATTGTCTGTTGTGTAAGCTATTTAAGTACTTTTCCAACCCATTGTTTATCATAGATCCTTTTCACTGAGTGCCCACCCAGGAAGCCAGTATTGCTCTTGATTAAACCTCCTTTACTAAAAATTGTCTCTGATTTTCTCATATCTCCCATCTGCTTGGCACCCATATCATAATCTGAGAGGGTCCTAAATTATAATGCTCCATCTTTGGCAGATAAGAGACTTATTTTTATTATTTTGCACTTCAGTTAACTGTTTTAGAGTGCTGCTACTTTAGTTTTGCTTTATTTGTTGATTTTTTAACTTTAAATCATTTTAAAGGCACCTAATACTTGAATTTGTTTTGTCCAGGTGGTCTGCATAAGTCATTTTGTGGTAGCATTACACTCTGAATAATCTTTCTTTGGTGTTTTTACATGAACTCATTCACTCCAGTGGAGCTCAAGAAGTTTGCACTGTAACTTCCAATGGATGGAACCTAAGCTTTTTGATGGTCAAATTATGTCCTCAAATTTCCAACAAATATTCATATCTTTGGAACCATAGGAGTTACCAAAGAAGCATAAATAGGAAACTCTTTAGCACAAACTATTTTTATAATGGTAGTATGCTTTAAGTTCTAGATCTTAAACTGGATTTTGTAAGTCATAGTAAACATGGTAACAATTACATTTGTAATAATTTGTTAACAAAATATTACATTTGTAATACTTTGTTAACAACTTGCAATATCTTATCACCACTCATGTTACACAAATACTGTTGGCAGCATTTTGTACATCCAGCTGAGAGCTGAAGCAGTTCTGTCTGTGCTATTTGGTTGTCAAGATATTTAGAAAAACATGAAATTTTTGAAAATATAAATTAATATTATATGACCAAAAAATAATATCTCTTCACCCGCATAAGACAGAGGTCAACTAGCAATATGTTGTGTTTGCTACTATGTAAGCTTTTTAAGATGAAATATTTCAATACTTTGTATGTGGCATGGTTTTGGAATTATTGATGCAAATATAAACAAGAAATATTTGATGACTAGAGGCATCAATAGGATATAACTGCAGAGGCACCTGGAGGCATCACTAGGTTATAATGAGTTAAGAAGACTGTGATATTTCATCTAGTGACAGTAGGTGGTAGCCTGGTCTATATGAGTTGAGAAGAACATAAGAAAGGTGTAAGTGTAGTTGTTTTAGTGGCCAGAGGGCTTAGAAGCCAGTTTCCTGAGCTTTAAGTGCCTGTGTAAATTTGGCATTTTGCTTACCACCGCTCATAGTGACCTGGATAGACCTAGACAGTTAGAAACAAATGTTCCCTATAAAACTACCTCTGAAACTGTACCAGCAACTCAGTGAGTGAAGAGAAACTACTTTGTACACTGAGTAGCATAGAGTAACTAGTCTGCACTTTGAGGAGAACTGCCCCTTGAATTTAATATTATTTAGCCCAGTCTAGTCTCTAGCCCCCAAAGCACACTTAGTCAACCCACTATTAACCCCTTGTGCACCACACCATAGTAGTTCACCCAATAAAAGACATGACATCATGGATATGCACTTTTTCCAATTTCTCCAAAGCTAGTTTGGTGGATATGGGAATATTGAGACAATGTAATAATTGTCTAATGTTCACTGACAACCATTTAATCCTCAAATAAACAAATACAGTATGTGAAAGATGTATATACACAATAACTTTGGAGGTAAAACTCTTGCATGCAAACACTCAATATAGTAATATTCTGAATGTCAGAGACATATACTGCACCCGCCACACATATTACATGCACCACACATAAACCTGCTTATGCTAAGTCACTAAACTGCAATCATCTCAAACCCAGAAGACCTCTCAGACATTCCACCAGCAAAAACTATCCTCAGCAAACCCAAAAGCACTCAACAGAAACCATGCCTACCACAGCACATACAGCCACGCTCAGTGGAGCCTTAACTATCAAGGCCATAAGGCAAGCCAATACACTACCCAGGCACTGATCATAGGGGACTCCATTGTACAACATACTGGTGCCCCACTCACCAGGATGAACAAGGAGAACATAACTGTCAGTTGCCTTTCAGGGGCCAGGATCCACCAAGTTACATGAACACTCAGGTCATTGCAGCAAAAGTACCAGCATGACTCAGTCATAGACCATGTAGGTGTAAATGATAGGAGACATACCACCCTAGACAATATGAAGAGAGGAATTATGGAGTTCTTTTACTGTGTGTCACAGGCTGTTATGTGCCTAGCATTGAGCAGCATTCTACCTTCAAAAAGAATGATGCAACAATACAAAGGGAAGATGATTGATTCAATAATTCGTTTCTGATGTCATTCTAGGAGGATAACATTTTTGTCAGTGTGAGAGGACATGGTTAACAAGCCACATTGCTTTGCCAAGGATGTTCTGCATCTGTACTGCCTAGGCTTTCAAATATTGGCTAGAACATTGTCCACCCCCATAGACCATTTTTAGGAAATGCCAGATTGAAAAACCTTCCAACACAGCAAAATCTGCCCAAGGAAATCTAAAGGTATTACTGTTCAATGCCAGGAGTCTAAACAAGAAGCTGTACTCCCTCCAAGCTCTCCTCAGCTTGGGGAATTCAGACATCTGTGCAGTTGCTGAGACATGGTTTAAAGCTGCAGAGAATACCCCAGCAGTGCAAGGCTTCAGTGCTTTCCATACATTTAGACCAGCAACTGCACAGGCAGGGACTAAAGGTGGAGGTGTCTCACTCTACATCAATAACAAGCATACATCTAGATTGGCTAAACAGGATAATGCCTTGGGATTCCTCCACATCCAGATTACCCTAGGCGAAGAACCATACCATATCCTAGCAAGTTATAGATCACCTTCTGTGTCCCATGAAACCCATAGCTCATATTTAGACCTATTTGTGACACTCTCCATTCAACCAAATACCTATCCCTCTGTAAACTGGGAATTGCACATGAACCTGAATTTGTAGATGATAGTCTTTGTAAACACAAACACCCTGGACCAGTTACTGCATACACCTACTAGATGTACAAACATCCACTCTAGTAAGATCAGACTGAAAAGCAGTCTCCTTTGAAATAAGAATCAATTCTCTAACCCCAGCAAAGTCTGTAAGAGTTAGAAACTACTCCAAGGCAAACTACCTTTTATTCAGCGATAACCTGTCAAAATTTAAAGCCACTTCAAACCCAGACAACACAGCAGCCCATGCAGTATTATTCAGAGATGTTCTGTACACCTATGGCAATGAATGCATAGAGGCTGCTGAGCCTACCAGACGCAAGCCCAAAACTAACTAAAAAAATAAACCACCTCTGGTGGAATCCAAAATTAAACAGATTATACAACAAAAAAGTCAAAGCTAAAACTAGAAGTGTAACACCAAAGAAGATAAAAACTCTCTCATCAAACTGAATAGAAAAATTAGAGAACTAATTAAGTCCAACAAAGCAAATTTTGAGGTAAAGATAGCATCCCAGGCCCAGGACAACCATAAGGTCTTCTTTAGCTATATCCAAAAAATTAAAAGCAGTATACAACAGTGTGCCAAACTGTTGGTAAATGGAATCACATTCACAAGACCGAGAGATATAACAAATCTTCTGTCTTACAAATTCGCCTCCAGCTTTACCCCTGTCTTGCCTCCAGGCATCATCCACGAAGTACTACCTAACATAAATCATCCAACTATCAGTCAGGAACCAGTCTTAGAAACGCTCTCTAAAGCCAAGTGTATAGCCACTGTGGCGTGGAATTCCCCAGGCACTATGCTGGGTCCACTCCTCTTTGGCATCTATTTTTTCAGAAGTCAGGGCCAATTTATTTATTTAACATTTGTTGACCGGGAAAGTCCAACTAGGACAGAGCCTATTTTCAGTGGAGGCCTGGGGAGAAACACTCTAGATGCATGACTTTAGAGTATATATCAATATGTGACGTCCCCACTGTGGGCCACTAACCAAGGAGCGTGAATCCTCACCACTGGCACTGAAGAGTGACATTCACTTGGAACAAAAATGGATACACCCAGTATTTCCAGATGCAGCTCTTTGCAAGAAAGCACAATTTCCCTTAAGAGCACACAGGGAACACACTCAGCCCTAGTTCTGGATCTCTCTAGTTGTCTCCCTCCAGATCCCCAATAAGACATCCCACTAGCACAGACAATTAAAGCTGAGTCCTCAGCCAAGTGTCCAAGCCAAGTTCTCCAGCACCTTCTCTGTGAAAACAGTGCTTCATGTCCCTGCCCCAAAACAGCCGACACACACACTCTTTGACATCTGATTTTCACATATGTGCACACACACACATTGGGAAAGGCTGGCAGAGATTTACTCTGTTCTGACTATAAGGTAGTTACACCACCACCAGACACTCCAAAGCCAGCTAATCTAAGGCTCTTGCATGGGTACCCAATTATACTAAGTGAAATTAATATTAATACAAATGGTAGTTTGACCAACAGCAAGGCGTTCAGGAGCAGCCAGAGCTGTCACCAAATATAGAAGTACTCTCAGAGATTAAAATATTCTCTAAAAGACCAGCCACAATCAAAAGTTTAAATATCTTTAATAATAAATAAGAAAAAAACAAATCACGGACCTATTGCTTACCAAGTTTGCAGATGATTGCAAGCTAGGAGCAATCGTTGATCCCCCCCCCCGCCTCCAAGATACAACATCTTACAGGAAGGTCTAGCACAGACAAATGCCACAGCTTAAAACTCACTGCTAAATACATAATAGTACCTTCTGGGAAGTCATCCACCCATGGAAAATACCTCATTAATAAAACACCCCTAAAAATAGGCACAGCAGTCAGGGATTTGGAGACTTATGTAGATAGTAACCAACGTGTTTCTAAGACAGTAAGAAAATCATTCTATGTCACTCAGCTTATAAGTAAGAGCATGGCATCTAGGTCCAGGGAGTCATCATGTCACTATACTCAGCCTTCATCAGACCCATCATTGAGTATAATGTCTCCTTCAGTATGTACCTAACCAGCCACATGCAATAACTGAATGTCCACAGACATTCCCTACAAAAGGAATATAGGGAATGTCCTATGCAAATCACCTCAAAGACCTATCTCTATACTCTTTTTCCTGCAGACTGCTGAGAAGCAATTTATGCCTGGCATACAAGGCATCCTTAGATCTCACTCTGATGGACCTTTGCATATATGCAAAATGACCAACACCAGAACTACTAGATCTGAGGATTTAAACTTTGCTTGCAACTTAAATAGGACATGTTGCAGGGACAGATATGTATCTCAGATAATACCCATTCTCTGGAATAAGATTCCAACACATGTGAAGCAAAACCCTTCCCTAACCATTCAAGTGCAACCTGGACTAGTGGATGGGACATTGGAAATTCAGCACCTGTCTGACATGAACAGAGATAGACATTAAATCATGTCCTAACTAACATACACCCCTTAAAATAACCTCTACAGCAGAGTTACTCATGGGATACATTTGGGTTGCGTGGCCAGGCTTAGAAAGGCTCCAGGGGTCATTAGCTCAGCATACACCTATATACTTATGAACATATGATATTAAGTAGTTTTCCAATCAACAATTATGTAGTTAATATCTCCCATAAGATTTTGTATTTCTGTTGATTTTGTATTTTACAGTTTAGGCAGGAAATCCATATGTTCTGCAGAAAACATAATAGTATATAGTTGCTTCCTATTATATTATGTACAATGCTACTGATATTATTTTTATGATGTCTTATCCAGAGTTGTTTTCTTGCCTGCCTGCTTTTAATTTTCAATTACAAAAACTGAGACACCAGCACCACCTATCCTGCTAGATCTGTAAAGTAGGGATATCCAACAATTTGCAAAATGTATTTTAGATCATTAAACCATGTTCTGCTTTAATTATAATACATATATCAATGTCCTCAAAGCACAGAAAAGCTTCTGTCACTCATTGTATTGTCAAAAGGGAGGTAACATATGGTGTTTTCTATACAAGGGTACCAAAAGCAGGGTTTCACAAGCACTGCACTATTGTAGTCCTGTGTGCTACATACTGTTACACATATTAGTATTCTGAGCAGGTATGCGGTTTGAGTAGATAATACTGCCTCTGTTCAGGATACATTTTGAGTTGTCGATGCATGATTAATTCATTAAAACTTAGTGAGTCCTCCAACACTATATAGGATCATCTTGGCCTCTAGGCATCTAATACTGTTTGCTCATATTTACATTAATAATTGCAAAACCATGCTACATAGAAGCTAAAGAAATTTTTCATTTTAAAGCTTACATAATGGGAAACACAACTGTGTTAATACTTGACCTCTGTCTTGTGCAGTTAGAGATATTAAATATTGTTCATGTACTGTTTATTTATGTATTCATAATATACATATTTCTCTAAACATCCCAACAACCAGGCAATAAAAAATGGAAATGTTTAGCCTCATATGAAAGCTAACAGATGGATGAACAAAGTGCTGCTAAGAGTATGTTACTAGCTTGAAGGGTTGCTGGAATACTGCAAGTTGTTTAAACAACATAAAATTAATATTTACTGTTATTTACAAAATGCAGATTAAGACCTAGAGTCTAAGAAATGCTGCCACTGTAAAGATTAATTTGTGCTGAATACTCACGGTTCTAGAAATATGATTATTTGCTTGAACTATGGGAATGTAACATGATTTTGTCAAAGGCTCAGAATGCAACCAATGGAAGTTAGAGCACATACTTCAAGATCTCCACTAGAGGGAATAAGTTAAACATCCTGTATATTTCACCAGTCAAAACAACATTTTTATAACTGCAAATTTGGTAGGAACAATGCTCCAAGTGCTAAGAGGAGTAATGTGCTAGAGTCAAATTCAGAATCAAGATGAATTCAAATCTGTAAAGAAATGACAGCAATATTAGGCTTTGTACCTGAATTTCCTTTGCACGGTTTTTGAATCTTTTGTTAAAATGTCTCAAAGGAGAGTAGCATATCATCTTTTATACACAGGCCCCGACTTTAGAATTTCACAGGCATTTCATTACCATAGTCTGGCACATTATATTATACTGAGTTTCCAAAAGGGATTGATATATTACCTACTCAAATTGACAAAAAGGAGCATATGTCCATAATACCTTCTTAATGAGTTGTCATTATATCAGAAGTAAAAGTTGTTCAAATTTCACTAAAAAATGTTACATTATACATGACATCAGTAAAACTCCACGTGATGTGAGAGACAGTGTGCTGCACTGAAATTCTTTGGGTTTGAATGGCACCCTTAAGTGTGTTTTACATCTGTATATTCTATTATTCATGAAACCTTTGATAAGACATCTCAAAGATAAACTGATATATGTCCTTTTATACAAAGGTACTCAATATAGGGTTTCACTAGTACAGTGTGGTTTTCAGCATTGTCATTGGTTTCAAGGAGGGGGTGGTATATGGCTTCTGCTCCCAGTGAGGAATGCAGCACATCTGTAGAATATATTTTTACTAAATCGTCATTACATGGGAATTAAAATTCCTATATATTTCATGAGACAAAGCAACATATTTGTAACTAGAAATTCAGCAGCAGTAAAACCCCTGTACTAAGAGGGCAATTTGCTACATTCAAATTAAGATTGAGCTGCACTGTAATATTTGAGTACAATGCGAGTCTTATGTTCATTTCATATCCACAAATGTTGTTGCCATTCTTTGAACATTTTGTTAAGCAGCCACAATGGGAGACTGACACGTGATCTTTTATGCATACATACCAAACAGAAGGTATTGAAGGTATTTCACTACTTCATTCTGACAGAATATAACTCTACTAAGGCATCATTAAATCAGGCAAAAATCATATAGTTCTCCCCAATAAAAACATTTTTGTCAGTTTATTTAAGACAGTTTCTAAGTTTACAGTCATATGCAGTGAAGTACATTACATGAAAGTAGAGGTGTGTATGTGGCTTTATACCTGAAATGGCCAACTAAGTCAATTCTGTAAATGAAATGTATAATATAATATTCTAAGAAATGTGCTAGAATATTTCATAAGGTTCTGGTGTTAAGGTCCTATGTTTCTATGTACCATGAGTAATTAGATACCCTACTGTTTATTGAATGTAGACTGGATGGGATTTTATAAGGTTATATTCCACTTGGTGAAGCTGACTTCCCCAGTCATTATATTCCATTGGAAATGTACTGCTAGTCTGCCTTTTAAGTATGCACTGGCAGTGCTTTCTTTCTTTTGGGAAATTTCTCATTTATTTGTGTTTGTGAGACTGTGGAGCTGATATGTATACATTAGGGGACCCCCCCATAAGGTGTGCAGAGGGTGTTCCTCTTGCAAAAACATGCTTACATTTATTTTTTTCATGGGGTTGAATTTCCAGTTAGTTGTGCTGAGTGAGTTGGTTCCTCATTGAGTTGTAACACAACAAGTCATAGTGGAAGCCAAATAGTCAAATATAACCATTTAGGTGCTCTGTTTTTAATATTTGTTTCACAAAAAAATGCATAAATATGATTTTTTTCCAGGCTAGCAAACTCATACATCTGTATCATGCCATTTGTGTACACCAATGAAATCAGAACAGTAACTAATATTCTATGTTCTATGCTCAGAAAAAGTAATATTTTCTGTTGTTTTATTATAGCAAAATGTACATATTCTACTTGAGCTGACAGACATGCATACATTTGAGATTTTTGCTATTTTTCCTAAATTGCTATTAGGTCACATAATGTGCATGAGGCAGATCATTCTGAGGATTTTGTGAGACTATGTTGAAACAATACAGACATTTTGCCATTCATTCCACAGTGGCCTTTTCAGGTTGACAAAATTGAAACATTTTCTGAATAAACCAAAAAAAGACAGAGTACCAGTGCTCGAAATAACCAATAACCAGAAAAAGCACTGATGAAAGGGCTACGACAGATTTTAGATAACTTTAGTCACAGTCTCAGCACAGTCACAAAACATGCAGTGTATACATTAAACGCTTTAATGTTAAAACTTTTAATGTATGTATTTCGTGTTTTGTGACTGCAACATCATAAATATGAATAGAATTGCTTTGATATCAGGCCTAAAAAGAATATGCACATCAATATAAAAGTGATATTCTCTGTCACTTATAAAAATAATAATTTTTTTCCAACTCAAATCCAATATGCAGATGCCTCTTCTCCTTTGATGATAGGAGAACTATCTACAGTTGTTTAATACAGTTCTGATAATATTTCTAGACAATTTCATATGAAAATATTAAAAGATGTTTGGGTCACTGACACATATTCAGGGAACAAAGTTAGCCAGAAACAGTCAGTAGTTTGAACATAGTCCTCTGGCAAATCATCAGTAGTAAAGGGGTTAATATTGTTGTTATTTTAACTGATATAGTTAATACAATTTGTGAATAAAAGACTTGGGAAATAACTTTTCATATAGCAAATAAGGAAGATATAAATTTACAGGACTAAATCTTAAAAAATATGAATCCAAATAATATTTAAACCAACATATATCTGTTCTATATTGCATGTGTGTAGTTCATAAATATTTTCATTAGTTGCCAAATCAAAGGCATTAGTAAGGTCCACAAGGGTAATACTAATGAACTCCCATTATTAAAGCCATTACACTTTTGATTTTAAGGAATATAAGTAGTGTGTCACTCACGAACACATGTCATTATTAACATAAAAGGACACATGATGCTAGATTTTTTTTATTAAGATCAGATGATTATTTTAGGAAGGTTACTTAGAGGTGATAAGGCACAAACTGGCCTGGAAGCGTCTGACTTTCACAAATTAGGAAATGGATAGTATTTGATGGAAATTTTCTAATATGGATAAGCAAAATTGAATTGTATCTTTTATTTTTAAGAAATCTTTTTAACAGTCCATCTGAAACTGACTTGTCATAATTAGGAGTTCTTTTTTTATTACACAATTAAGTTCATTAGCATTAACATTATAAAACCAAACTTGAAATAAAACCAAACAGTTATAAATATGACCTGGATTATTATAATCTAAGATGATTATATATTTTTTTCTTCTAGCCAGTTAATTAATTCCTTCCAAAAATGATTAGTTACTTGTCAATGTATACAGTAAAAGGTTTGTCACATGTTGATATGTTTCTACATTCTTTTATTAAGGCATAATAATTCACTTGTGCATATATGTTTTCTATTCATTATACCAGACTGAAAATATTTTATATTTTCAGCTCAGAAATAATGCAAGATATTAAACCTTGACTAATGGATAGGAAATTGGAAATTCACCCCAGGTCTGAATCCCGCGTGTCTGATAGACATAGGCAGATAGTAATGCCCAAACTAACACACACCCCAAACAGAACACCTAGAAACTTCCTAACATACCCCTTTCCTAATAAATAGCCATGATCCATAGGGGCACAGTTGGACTGGGTTGCACAACTAGGCTTATAAAGGTCCTGGTGGTCATTAGTCTAGTATACACCTATGAACCTTGTATTCTTCGGGAAAAATTTGATATGTATTATAATCTTCCTGTAATGGCAAAAGTTGTATTACAGTCCACATGGAGCAAAACTAAATGTAATTAAGTAAAAACAGCTCACTTTAAGGATAAATTTTACCTGCATTCAAAGACCTGGAGGCAAAAAAGGAGTTTTTAAAATCTAGGCAAAAATGTTGATACCAATACACTGTGGCTGTATAAATCTAATTAGCCTATTATCCAAAACTCCATCAAATAAAGTATAACTACTAAATTAGTGGATAGTCTACTAGATGAAAAACAGTTTGAAAAAGAAAGTATGTAGCAAGCAATCCACAGGTCTTGATGAAAGCCAAAGATGGCAGGGACTTAACAGAACTTTTATTTATTTATTAAATATTTGTGTACTAGGAAAGAGCAGCTGGGACAGAGCCCCATTTTCAGTGGATGCCGGGGGAGAAATGTTCCAGATGCATGTCTTTGGAATTAAGACATGCATCTGGAGCATATTAAGAGAGATGACAGGAATAGACAAAAAAATATATATAAAAAGGGTCCTAACATCACTGATACATAGGATAATATGGGCTCTAATCTATAGCCACTCATCCTGGAAGTTAAAGGAAAACTCTACCTTAGAACTCAAAAAATATATTTTTTCATTGTATCTTTGTTTTTGAGCTATTTTAATGCCTCAAAATCACTCCAAGTGCTTATTTTACAATTTTAATGTGTTTCTCTCAAAATGGCGGATGATGGGGCCTGCCTTGATAATGTGATCTTATTTTCTTGCTTTCCTTCCTTCTTCCCAGAATACATTTCAAGTCCTCTTTATATATTCATGCCAGACATAAGGAAGTGGTGCTGATTTCTCATGCCATTAAAATATAATGGCAGGACTGTGAACCACTGTTATCTAAACACACCTTCTGTAAAAGAGCAGCTTCTCTGTTTACCTGACTGAGCCTCATTTATGTGTCTGCCAGAACTTGTTCTATGCTATAAATAGCTGTTAGCTACTTGCAGCAAAAGAAAGCAGATAAAAAACATTTTTTGTAAGAGGTCTTTTGTAGTCCTAACAAACTTGATAAACCCTGCCCCATACTCTCATGCTGAGGTGTGAAAACTCTCACTGCAGTAAATAATCCTTGCTGTACATTTACAAGTGACAAGTAGTAGGACTCTAAACTTAGTCTGCTACTTCCTAATGCCTTCAGTGGGAGGATTTTTGTCTCTCATGAATGATGCAGACTTAAAATGTGCTTTACTAGTTCCTCAGTTATTTCTGTTATGTTCCTTTTTTCTATTTCATATTTATTTATACTTTGGTAACCAGGAAAGTGAACTGGTCCCAGGACCCTTTTCAGCCACAACATAAACTACACTGGCAAAGATAATAATTATTAAATGCACTTATCAATGCAAATAAAAAAATACTGACAGAAAGACATTGACCAAGATTGCATGTGGAACACATAGCCAATGTGTGACAGTGACCAAGTAACCACTGAGCAACATTTACTAGAATGTTTACATTAATAATGCTTAACTATACTATGTTGTTTATTATAAATAATTCATTGGATGCACACATATTGCGCACACACACGCACACACACACACACATATATATATATATATATATATATATATATATATATATATGTCAAAAAGTTTTTCATGCAGGCACGAAAATAGCTGATTCTTTCCAAATGCCAATACAGTCTCTACGTACTTCAAACAGTCCACAAAATCCAAATCACAGAAGATACAACTGTAGTATATCCAAAAACAGGTTTAATTACTGAATTCAGTGAGCGCTTTCACCCGAAGGCTTTTTCAAACTTTAACGCACGCTCATAAGCATTACAAGTTTAAATACAATCCAAACACACCTGATAGGCTAACACATTAAAACGTAACTGTTCATAAGAAACACTTACTGAAATAAACCTATATATCGTTAATTAATCTACTTATAACCATATTAAAAGAATCAATATATTCTCATACAGATGTATTTCACAGTGTTATATCTAAAAAGACATTTATGATAAAAACATATATATACTGATAGAAATTCATGTGCATATAAAAGTGCTTAAATAAACCATATGTTAAACACATGACTGTACATTGATAATTGCAACCAAGGTGAGCTTCCACTACATCTATATAGTAGGGACCTTAACATTATACTCATATCCCAATACATATGCATTAAACTAAACGGTGAAAGCAACTATAGAATGCATAAATATAGCCTATTAATCCTATTTATTAATCCTATTTATTTAAAAACTAAACTGTATTTATTAAAAATATATCAATTATTAATCATACAAACATGCATATATATATGTATAATTATATGTAATTAATTTAAGGTTTTGCTAACCTCTTTTTTCGTAAAATAGGTTGTAGCTGTATTTTATCATTGAGTCCAGGAGACCGATCGGACCTCAACCTAATAATCCATCTAAGCTCACATTCTTGTAAGAAATTATCTATGTCCCCTCCTCTAATAGTGGGTGTAACAATTTGTATCACTCTAAAACCAAAGTAGTGATCAGCACCCATGGCCATAACATGCTTGGCTAGTGCATAACTCGTGGACCCAAGACGTATGTGATATACATGATCACGTATACGTTCTTTCAACATTCTAGATGCCTTTTCTACATAGAAAGCGTCACACGAGGTGCACTTAGCCATGTAAACAACACACATACTATGACAACTGGTTTTAGTTCTGAAGTCATATCTAACATTGGTAGTAGGATGGACAAAATTCATATCCGTGTCTATAAACCTGCATTGATTGCAATGACCACATGGATGTGTGTTATACTCATCTACAACGGGATTTGTCTCCCCTAATAATGATCCAAAACACAATTTACGTCTAAGGTTGGGCTTGTTCTTATATATAAATTTGGGTTGTTGACCCACTACCCCATTTATTTCCTCATCAAGAGTAAGAACATCCCAATACGTTCTTATGATGCTTTCTATTTCTCTCACATCCCTTGTGAAAAATAGAGATAATCTGAGCTCATCTTTCACTGTCACCTCTCTAGTCACATCTTGTTCACCCCTGTCAGAGAAATATGGCCTTGCCCTATTATTTCTCAGATCTCGGACTTTTTCTATACCTTGATTTATATCAATTTCTGGATAACATCTATCTAAAAACTTTCTTTTTAAATCAGAAATTGCTTGTGTATACCCCAAAGTTGTCGGGTTGAGCCTTGAGGCTCTCATTAACTGTCCCTTAAGAACATTATTAAAAACAAACCTAGGGTGCATACTATGTCGATGCAACATCGTATTCCTATAACAAGGCTTTCTATAGATACATGTGTTCAGAAGACCATTACCTAACCTAGTCAGAGTGACATCTAGATATGATATATTATCAACTGAATAATTCAATGTAAACTTAAGGAAAGCAGTCAATTCATTCATACTGTTAACAAATTCCAACAATGAAGCCTCATTGCCCTTCCAAACCATAAAAAGATCGTCCACAAACCTTCGGTAAAAGCCGACGTTTGTACGGAACGTCTCAATAGGAAATAATAGCTCCTGTTCCCAGTCGGCCATGACCAGGTTGGCGTAGCTATTGGCACATGAAGTGCCCATAGCTACGCCATCTTTTTGTATATACAATTCTTCACCGAAGACAAAAATATTATTCTGGAGTATAATCTCAAGAAACAAGGCAATGAGATCAACAACCTTCTCATCTAGTTCAGTCCGCATTTTTAAATATCTTTGGACCCTACTTACACCTTCCTCATTAGGTATAACAGTGAAAAGGCTCACTACATCAAGGGTTACTAAGATATAATGTTCCTTTTCATCTAAAGTTACAATATACTCATACAAATCAACCAAGAATTGCTTACTATCCTTCAGAGTAAAAGGGTTATCATTTACTATCGGCCTCAAATAATGTTCTATATACACAGAGAAGGGCTCCGTTATCCACCCCTGCCCCGCTACAATTGGTCGCATAGGGGGTTTCTCAAGTGATTTATGGACCTTAGGTAGGCCCTGGATACTGGGAATGAGGGGATTAACAACCTTCAAATATTTAAAGAGTGTCACAGATATAATTTCACTCTTGAATAGGTCGATAAGGGCTTCATAAATCTGAAAAACTTTCACTTCAACTTCTTCCATCTTAACCTTACAATAGAAATTGCTATTACTAAGCATCTCAACCATGCTTAAAATATAATCTGTAGTATTCATTATTACTAGGGGTCCACCCTTATCAGAGGGTCTAATAGCTATCAATTTATCATCACAAAGTGCTCTGAGGGCCTTCCTCTGTAAAAACGTAAGATTACATTTGAAATTAGTCTTACCTCGATGTTTTTTATTATTATATTGTTCATGTAACTCATTTTCAACTAATCTTGAAAATGTATCCAAAAGTGGGTGAAGTATAGGATTATAGATACTATTAGGGCGGAACAGATCTCTCTCCCCTCTATCTGTTTCATCCCTATTACATCCATATTCTAATCTTAACTGTACTTTACGTACAAATAACCTAACATCCAAAACTGAATCAGTTATATCACTGTCACAAGAGGGAATAAAACTCAATCCTCTATTTAATACTTCTTCTTCATATTTATTAAGATTCCTATCAGAAAGGTTAATGACTAATGATGTTCCATTTTCTCCCACATCTTTTTGAGTGTACGCCCTGGAGGTTCCTCCCCGGACCCCTTCCTTTTGTATCGACCCCTGCTCCGAGATCTTTGTCTCCCCATGAATTGTGATACTGCTATGGGGAAAGGGGCAGTCTGTTTAGCACTATTACTAATTGAACTAGATGGTTTATTAACAGTTAAGTTCTTATTTCTATCTGAATCTCTCTCATTTAATTCTTCAGTAATACTAGCATTCGTAGCTTGACTAACATTTCCTGGGGTTATTTCTACTGTAGTTACAGCTACATCACTATTAAGTGTCTGACTATCCCTCGCTCTTTCTACTGTGTTTAAGGTAAAAACCTCACTATTCCCATTTCCAGCAGGCATTCCTACCCCTTCTATCAAATTACTGACATTAGAAGGAGTAAATGCTCTGTCCACTGCATTACTAACATTAATAACATTGCTCCGTGCATTATACTGACTATTTCTACTGTTGGTTTGAACAGAACCACTTAATGTACCAATATCACTTGTATTATTATTATTATTAAACCTCGGCCATGTGAAGACATGGCCATTTTTAAAATCTTTGGTGTCTCTAAGCAGTTTATTACGTTTCTGTTCCAAAAGTCGTTTTTCGAAAATGCATACATTGTCCATCAATCTGTTCAAACTAGACTCAGCTTTCGAAGTATTATATCTTGAAATAATAAAGTTATATTGTTCATATACACTTTTACGTAACACATCTTCTTCAGGCAAATGAAACTCAATCAAGAGTTTCATATAGTCATAACTCAGTCTCAAATTCAATTGTTGCCATTTATATAGCAGCTCAGGCTTAGAGTTACCTGAAGTAGGCATCTTTAAGACTCGTAACCCTCGTGGAATATATAATTCTGGCATTTTTAAATAAATGTAAAATACAGGCATGTTTTCTTGAGTGCAAAAGAATATTGTGAAATGTGGAACTGCAAAATATGTGACAACATTGCACTCTACTGGCCCAGTGAAGCATGTTGTGACCCTTTAGTGTTAGAGTTCGGCTCCAGTGTGTCTGGATGAAGGTTTCATGCCCATTGTTTTAAGGCTAAAGTTTATGACCAGAATTTAGATATCGAATGTGCTTTATTGCTCTGGGTTCTGTTAGAATATACATGTGAAATGCCTTGTATAGTTGTAAGTTTTTGAGCAGGTGTTAGATTGCTAAATAATGCAGTTAGTGGCCTGAGAACTCAGACCAGATGCAATATGAATACTGGGAAAATCTAAGTGTCAAAAATTATGTAATTTGGGAGGGCCTTAGAGACATGTTTGTTAGTAATGTTTAAATATTATTTCTCACAAGAGACTGTGAGCATTTTGATCTTGGATATCTAACTCAGCACTCTGCCTAAGCTCAAATGTAAGTTTTAGCACTGTGATTTATTATAGGAATAGTTAAAGCTAGTAAAGATTAATTAGGTATTTTTCTTTGCAATCAGACCTGTCCTACTTATTATTTTAAGTTTCTGTGTGATCTCTGAACTCTTAGATATCTCTGTGGTGCAGTAGTTTTGTCTTGTGTTTTAATTATTTATTATTAAACATTTTTAAAACCTTCTACCTGTGGCTGGTTTGTGTATAGATAAGCTCTAGAATACATTGCGTATTTATAGAGGTTATTGTAATAGGCCACTCAAAAGTAAGCCTTAACTGTTAGTCATACTACCATTGGATACTAATATTGCACAGTAATAACTGGACACCCTTTTAAGGGCCTTTTAGTAGCTGATATTATTAGCTGGGTGGTGGCAGTAATTACTAACATATAGTCTGGGTAAAGGGGCACAGCTGGAGAATCTGTGTCAGCCTTTCCCAGGAGTGTCTGTGAAGTTGTATAAAGTGTGTGTGTTATGTCAGCTACTTGGCAGGGACACGAAGCACTGGTTGGAAAGAGAGGGTACTGAAGGTTCTAGCTTGCCCAGCTAGGCTGAGACCTGGACCCTATAGCTGTGCCAGTGGGGAGTCTTATTGGGGACCTGGTGAGCAAAGGAGCAACCAGCCCCAGACTGTCTGTGATCTCTGTGTGCACTTAAGGGAAATTGTACTTTACTGTGTCTATTAGTTATCCTTTTCTCTTCTAGGAGACAACCTCCCTGGTGTTAGTGGTGAGGATTCAGGCTCCTTGATTGCTGGGCCAGGGCACGGACATCACAAGATATATATATATATATATATATATATATATATATATATATATATATATATATATATATTTATGTATATATATATATATATATATATATATATATATATACATACATATATATGTGTGTGTGTGTGTGTGTGTGTGTGTTTCTGTTTATGTGTATGTATATAAAGTACATGTGTACAAAAGTGTGTGTGTGTGTGTGTGTGTGTGTGTGTGTGTGTGTGTGTGCATTTAAACACAGTTAAGTACCTCTGATTTCCTTTTCTTAGTGTTCTTAATGCAAGGGCACACAGTAATTCATCTGCATATTATGGTTGCTCTCTGACAATGCAAGGACTGACTTAAAGTCAGTAGGACTCTCTTACAATGGATCTGCATGTACCAGATATGCACCCCCCTCTGGAAAGATGTCACACAAAGCATAAAGGACCTTTTTTATAAACAGTATCAGTGCATCTAGTTGATAGGGTTGCCACCTGACTCTCTTTCTGCATTTCTGGCCTGTGTATGTGTGTGTGTGGGGGGGGCTTGTAAATGGTAAATGTATTTCTACTTTACAAGAAAAAAATATTTACTGACTTTTCCCTAAATGTCACAGAAATCTTTGCTACTACTCTTAAGTTATCTTAACACAAACTATCATAATAAATAACATTTAAAGCTTAGAATTTCAATACTGTGTTTCTGCTTATGTAAATTTGTCAGAAGAGTTGACACTTGCCTTTAAATCCCTGACTGATCTAATTGCTTTGTTTTGCTATTAAAGGGGAGTGTTAAGTTCTCCTCCCCTCTGCAATGAAAACAGTGGAAACAATTCCACAGCTTTCTGTCTATTTTTATATCAGCTGCTGTGTTCCTGACATTAGCAGGATTAATTACCCATCTAAGATTGGCAGCAGTACCTGACAGGGTAAACTACAGATTTAACTGTGTCTATGAGATGTCATGCAGGTGAAGACGGATTTCTCTGCAAAGTATGTTAGAAGCTGAGTTTTAAAAAAATAAAAGTAGGTGGGCCTTCCCTTCCTTTGACTCCAATGCAAGGAAATAAAAGTTTTAAAAACTACAAACAGGTTTTTGGTACATACACAATGCTGGAACCATATTGTAGGGAGAAAAGAAACCTAATGATTGAGTTAAACTGTATGAGAGGGTGGGGTTTTCCTTTAAATATACCCAAGAAAATCTACCTAATAACAAGGTCGCAGGAAGTGTTTGAATTCCAGCTGGACTGTTTAAAATCCTGCAAATGATGATGTTACATTACCTCATGGAATATGTAAGCAAATTTGCACTCCACAACAGTGATAATTAATTTGAAAAAGATTAGTCTTTTTATCCCAATCCTCAAAAAGGGCAATACTGGAGTGTGCTCAAACTTTCAGTTGCACCTGTTTCACATGCTAACAAGGTAAGTCTCAAGATCCAGCAAGCTATACTCTAGCAATATAAGAACCAAGAGCAGCCTGACATGCAAGCTACTTTTAGAATGAGCAGAACTACCTGAGATCAAATTGCCAAAATTGGCTGGAAATAGAGAAAGGAAAGGAGTTCAGGAAAAAAATATTTACTTCTGCTTTACTGACTAACCTAAAACCATTGAGGGTGGGAGGGTGGCCTAATGGTTAAGGTGTTTGCCTTAAAAACACAAGGTGCAGGGTTTGAGTCTCACAAGGGATAATTGGGCTAGGCTTAAAATGGCTCGCAAGGGCAGTTAGCCTAGTACTAACCTATGAACCTATGACTCTGTGGACCATAACAAGCTGTTGCAAGCTGATATCAAAATAAGAAAACGATGCCTCATTATTTACCTTCTGAGGAATCTGTATGCAGAACAAGAAGCGACTGTTAGAACCAAATATGAAATAAAATGTTTCAAGATCAGGAAAGGAGTGTGACAGAGCTGTATACTGTCATCCTACTTGCTTTATATACTGTGAATATGTTATGCAGCACACTGTATTAGACAACTCAAATGCTGCAATCAAAACTGCTTGGAGAAATATTGATTTCAGATATGCAGGTGATGCCACTCTAATGGCTGAAACTAGGGAAGAATTGAAGAGCCCGTTGATGAAGGTGAAAATAAAAAAGCACAAAAGCTGACTTGTTGCTCAACATCAAAACTAAAATTATGTCATGTACCCCAATCAATTCATTGCAAATAGATGGGGAAGAGGTGGGGGAGACAGATTTTATTTTCCTGAGCTTAAAGATTTCAACGGATGGTGATTGCTGCCATGCAATTAAAAGGCACTTGCTTTTTGAAAGGAAAGTTATGGGAAATACATTTGGATAAGATTTTAAAAACATCACATTGTAGGCTATGTTTTTCCACTAATAACATATGGCTGTGAGATGTGATATATAAGCAAGGCTGTGCATCAGAAACTCAATGCTTTTGAAATGTGGTAATAGAGAAAATCTTTGAGGGTTCCATGGACTGCAAAAAAAAGTTTTATTTAGTCAATGCTTATGGAAGTAAATTCAGATTTTTCAATGGAAACTCTGATAATGTGACTAAAACTCAAATACTTTGGCCACATGATGCAATTTCAGTGTTCACTAGAGAAGACATGGATGCTGCGACAGACCAAATGCAAAAAATCAGGGGGTAGCAGAGGCTAAGGTGGATGGGTAGCTTTACTGATGCAATGAATATGAATGAACATAATGACCGCTCTTGACAGATAGGCCTAGCATGCTAATGTCCTTGAGGCATAGTCATAAAAAGATGAATTCAAATATAATGAATAAATAAAGTCAAAGAAAAAACTGTCATTTTAAACACTAATGAAAATTTAAAACACCAAAGACAAGATCATTATATTGACCAAGAAGAGACCTACCATAATCTAACAGGTTTATTACTCTAAGTGAAGTAGGGAAGGATGATACACAAGTCCAATCTGTAATTTGTGATTCCCCACCATGAAGTATTCATAGACAAGTCAGTAGTGGTCATGATTACATTTACTAATTAAAACTAATTTTTAAATATATGAAACTCTCTTAGAAACATGGAGCGAAACATTACCCCCTCCCCTCTCCTATGTCTCTGGCTTTGAACGGATTGATAATGGTAGTATACACCACTAGCAGTGACATCTTCTCAATATTAGCAGGATTCCATAATCTCCATAATTTATTTTAGGTACATTTAAGCTATACCAACTGTCAAGTGACATACAATTATTCTAGCTCGATTCCACAAGATAAGCAGCAGAAAGAGAAGATTAAAGTGCTGTTCATTGAAAGAAAAGTGAAAGTAACAAGTCCTACATAAAAGAAAAGTGCTTTCAAACAACCACAGATCTGAATATCAAAATTAAAAAGATTATTCATTCTCTAATTTGCTGTTTAATTCAACACAGAGCCATGGAGGAAGTGATGCCTATATTTTTATTTGCATTTGTTGACCAGGGTAGAGCATTCATCAGTACTGATTAATTTCCAGCCAGCCCTGAGCTGTAAAGGGAAAAAGCCCTGGCTGTGATACCCCACAACCCAGATATCATTAGCAGCTCTTGTATCTGAGGAGCTGTCAGGGTAGGACATGTGTACTCACCATGGGAGGGGAGGTGGAATGGACACATGCAAAGGTCATGCAATGCA